>NC_137062.1:31220850-31305850 GCF_032717465.1 Coenobita brevimanus | reverse complement strand
AGGTAAAGAATAGTATGGGACTATTTTTATTTGTCTTGGAAATATTAACAAGCCTCTCACTCACGAGTGAGTATGAGTCCCTGTCTCCCTGTCTCGCTCTCTCTCTCTCAAGTTGCTAAGCCCTTCTCCCTGCGACCTCTCTGTTCTATGGCTAGCTTCCTTCTGAGCTCTCTTTCCTAAATTCTGGTGAAACAGGAGTCGTATCACGTGTGTTCCCTGTGATTGGAAAGTTCTAGAAGCCTGTGTGTGAGTATGTGTGTATGTATGTTCACCTGGTGATCGCTGACCAACTAACTGCATCATCTCCTGACTCCTACTTCCTAGTCTGTCGTCAGCTTTTTCTCAGTGTAACTTGCAAGATCATTTCCCATTCCCAGGCTCGCATAGAGCTGTCTATCTATCTATTTATCTATCAATCTATTATGATTTGTAATTATAATATGGAGTCCTAATACTCCTCCTCCTCGGGATGCTCAGGGGTCAGGGCAAGTGCAGGGTGGGGATGGCGTCTCGCTGATGACCCAGCCACCACCAGATAGTGGTGGTCCTCAGGTAGTTGATGCACCTGCTCGGCTGCATGAGGCCTTGCTCTCTCAGGATTCCAGTACTGTGGGACGCCCTACTGATTGTGCTCCTTCTCGTGGTGGCACTGCCTGCTCTATTCTGGCTAGGGCAGTTTGTGGTCCACCTGCCAAACCATCTCTTGCCCCGCTAAAGAAGAAAACAATCGTCTGGCCCTCTTCTTCCTCCAGGTTATCTTCAGCTGGGCGGCACAGTGTACACCATAACGGTGCCAGGCAGTCCCTTTCTAAGGGCAGTTCTAAGCAGCAGTCTAAATCTGGTTGCTTGCAGGGACAAGGTTGTCTCACCCATCAACCTGATTCTTCCTTCGCTGTGGGTACTATGCCATTCTCAGCCAGTATATTACAATGGAATTGTCGAGGGCTGCGTGGTAATTGGGAGGAGCTGCAGACCTTCCTGGCTTATTCCCCTTTGTGCGTGTGTCTCCAGGAAACTCTTGTAAGGCTTGCCACTCCTCATGCACCACCTGGATATGATGCTTTTTACTCAGCTCCAACCCAGGATCCTGTTGGAGGTGGTGCTGTTTTGATGAGGGCTAATGTCCCTCATGAACAGGTTCACCTCCAGTCAGATATCCAGTGTGTTGCTGTGCGGTTGTATGCCCTCTGCTGGTATACTGTCTGTTGCATTTATTTACCACCCAGCGCAGTAGCTAGTAAAGCACACCTTGAAGACCTCCCCAGACAATTACTTAAGCCCTTTCTCCTCCTGGGGGACTTTAACGGTCGCCATCCTTTGTGGGGTGACTGTCTAATTAACCAACGTGGGCATTTATTGGCATCCTTATTGGAGGACGAGGATCTCTCGTTGCTGAATACCGGTGAGTTTATGCATTTTCGTCCTCGGACGAATACATTTACCGCAATTGACCTCTCTGTCTGTTCTCCTGACTGCCTCCTGGATTTCACCCGGGAGGTTCTGAGGGATCTGCATGGGAGTGATCACTTTCCTATCCTCCTTACTGCAGCAATAACTAGTCCTTGTTCCCGTCTCCCGAGGTGGAGGTTAGATAAGGTGGACTGGTCCCTTTTTTCTTCCTTGACGTCTATTGGTGTTTCCATAGAAGACTTTCCACATATAGATGAAGCTATTTCGTTCTTTACGTCTATTATCCATTCTGCTGCCATCCACGCTGTTCCAAGAACCTCTCGCACATATAACTATCGCCCTGTCCCATGGTGGAATGAGGATTGTAGTATTGTTGTACGTGCCAAAAAGACAGGATTTACACATTATCGTCGATACAAAACAGAGCATTATCTTGTTGAATTCAGGAGGGCACGTGCTAGGGCACCCCGGGTCCTCAAACAAGCCCAACGAGACTCTTGGATGGCTTATGTGTCTTCCGTAAACTCTAAGACACCAGTGTCTCAGGTGTGGAAGAGGGTACAAAAGATTTCAGGAAAATTCCAGCAAGGCAGGTCCCCTGTGCTGCTGTCAAATGGTGAGCCTGTTGGTGACCCTGCAGCTGTGGCCGATATTTTTGCTTCTGCCTTTGCAGCGGTCAGCCGTAGAGATGCTAGCACTCCAGTTTTTGCCAGACACAGGGACGTAGAAGAGGCTAGGTTACGATTATTGAACTTTCATTCCGGGAGGGGGGAGTCTTACAACCTCCCTTTCTCTTCCCATGAACTCCAGTCTGCTCTTTCCCTCTGTCATGACACCTCACCAGGGTCAGATGATATTCCCTATGCAATGCTTCATCATCTGGGTGATGATGCACTGCCTTTTCTCCTCACGCTTTTTAATAGAATCTGGAGAGACTCTTCTCTTCCTACCTCTTGGCACGAAGCTGTTGTCCTGCCATTCCAGAAGCCAGGGAAGACAGGATCCAGTCCTCTAGAATATCGACCAAATGCCCTTACATCATGCTTGTGTAAACTATTTGAAAAGATGGTCAATTCACGTTTAATGTATTTCCTCGAAAGGAATGACTGTCTCTCTTGATGTCAGTCTGGTTTTCGCAAATATCGTTCGACGACAGATGCACTTGTCCGCCTAGAAGCTGCAGCATGTGATGCTTTTGCCAGGAAGCACCATCTGGTGTGCGTCTTCTTTGACTTAGAAAAGGCATGTGATACTACATGGCGGTTTGGTATCATCAAGAAGCTTCACTGTTTAGGTTCAAGTGGTAGGCTGCCCTTATTTATATTAGACTTTCTGTGTGACCGTTCATTCAGGGTTCGAATTGGTGATACTCTGTCTCCTTCATACCCTCAGGAAGAAGGCGTGCCTCAAGGAAGTGTCCATAGCACGACCCTTTTTGCTATAGCATTAGATGGTATTCTGTCCTCTAATCCACAGAGGGTGTCTGCCTGACTGTATGTCGATGATTTAGCTATATGGTATGCTGCCTCCCGGATGCCTGTGGCTGAACGTCGCATGCAGCCTACCTTAGACCACGTATCTCACTGGGCCACAATGCATGGTTTCCGTTTCTCCCCAACAAAAACAGTGGCCTTACATTTCTCCCACTTGAGAGGTGTCCACCCCGACCTCGATCTAAAGTTACATGGCCACAGAGTCCGATGTGTGGATGAAGCAAGGTTTCTCGGTCTTGTTTTTGACAGACGACTGACGTGGGTTCCCCACATCCGTGCATTACGTTTATTCTGCCACCATGCCCTGTCTCTCCTACGGACTCTATCTCACCTGTCTTGGGGCTCTGATAGAACCACCCTGCTCTACCTTTGCCGTGCCTTCGTATGGAGCAAATTGGATTATGGGTGTGAGGTATACTCTTCTGCTACTGAGGCACGGCTGCAGCCTCTCAGTTCAATCCATCATGCTGGGATCCGTCTGTCAACTGGAGCTTTCCAGTCTTCCCCAATTCCTAGTCTATTAGTAGACGCGAATGAACCACCACTAGATCTCCATCACCAGTCCTTACTGGTGCAGTGTTGGCACCGCATTCACTGTCTACCTTCCTCACCAAGTTGTATGGCTGTCTCCGAGGTCGTTCTTTTCCCCTTTTATAACACCCACCCTCGCTATCTACAACCGTTTCGGTACAGAGTCAGGGCTGCCATGGAGGAGTTAGGTATTCAGCCTTTTCCTGTTTGCCCTGTGCGTGTTCCCCGAGTGGCTCCCTGGCTCCTCCCAGAAGTCCGGCCATGTGATTTCTTCCCTGAGAGGAAGGCCTCTCTTTCCACATAGGTAACTCTGTCTTACTTTTTAGAACACTCCTCGCTGACAGTGGCTCGATCCCTGTATATACTGATGGTTCAAGTCCCGTGTTGGGACAGGCTTTGGTGTAGTTTTCCGTGATTTTAGCCGTGGTGGGAGAGTTCCTCCTTCCGCCTCTGTTTTTACTGCTGAACTTACAGCTATTTTAGTTGCAGTTGAGTTGATTTTTAGTTTTCCCCCTGCTTCTTTCACCATTTTTAGTGACTCAGCCAGTGCCTTGCAAGCTTTGTCTTGCGGATTCTCATCACACCCTCTAGTCCTGTCTATCTTGGAGTGGCTCTTCTTATTACACAGACGCGGATTTTCTGTACAGATGTGTTGGGTCCCTGCTCATGTGGGGGTCGTAGGCAATGAGCGTGCTGACTCTGTGGCGAGAGCCGCTGATTCTCGCCCTTCCTCTCCCCATTACCGTGTCCCATCTGAGGATTTATGTACAAGCACTATAGAAGCTGTCCGTCTCTGTTGGCAGGGAAGGTGGGATGCAGTAGGGGCGAACAAACTCGACAGCATTCGTCAGAACCTGGGTGATGGAGGGTATGTGTGATTATACGACGGTGGGAAACAGCTTTGGCCCATCTCTGGATTAGCCACACTAGGCTGACTTATGGATTTTTAACCATGTATTGTGATGACTGTCTGGTTCCTTTGACTGTGCAGCATCTTCTTTTGGAATGCCCAAGTCTTGAGGACCTTCGTCGGCAGTACCTTTCCGGGTGCCGAGCCGACAACTGACCTTATCTTCTCTCTTCGGTACTTGGGGAAGAGGCTTGTGCTATGGGAGGAGGCACCTACTCCTTTGTGTTAAGTTCCGGCCTTCTCCACAAACTGCAGGACTTTACCATATTTTAGTTTGTGTTTTATACTGTTCTCGTTTAACCTCAATCTTTCCACCACGTTTTAGTTTTGGTTGTTTCTTTGATTTTGTCACTTTGTTTTATGCATCATTTTATTTATTTATTTATTCATTTATTTTTTGACTTCCTTTTAATGTTTGTGTTCGGCGGCATATGACCTTTGCTGTTGCGCAGCCATGTCACATTTTCACCTATTATTATTCCTCACTGATCCTGCTGAGGTTGCGGAGATTTTAGGCAGGCATTTTGCTGGTGTATCCAAGTCCTCTCTCATATCAGGGAATGGTATTCCTGACATGCCTCTACCTTCTCCATCTACTTGCAATGCTGCCTATAATGCTTTGTTCACACTTAGGGAACTGGAAGACGTTTTGTCATCGATTACATCTACGTCTCCAGGTGAGGACAACATCCTCTATTCAATGCTCACAAATTTGCCTGTTGTGGCTACGAAGTTCCTCCTAAAGATTATTAACAAAATTTGGGAAACGGGCATTTTTCCTGCCAGTCGGAGAGTTTCCCTCATTATTCCCATTAGCCAGCCAAACAAAAATCCCCTTTTGGCTACCGGCTATAGGCTTATAGCACTGATCAGCTCCCTGCTGCAGGGGGTCACCTTGACGTGGTGGCGGGGCTTGAAGCGTGGTTGGTGGTGCCACCAACTTTGGAGGTGTGCCTACCTATGTAGGGTTTGGCACTTGTCAGTCTCGTAGACCAAGCACCCCCTACATCACTGGTGGAGGAGGCCTGCTGGTGATGTTAGTCCCTGCCCATTTGCCATCTAGGTCGGGACTGTTGCCTTCCCACGTGTTTGCCGTGCGTGGCATCCCGTAATGCTGGGAGACGGGAGTCCTGGGGGTTGGGCGATGCTGCATGATACGCCCTGCAGCTAGCAATACACCTCTTTGGTCCCTCTTTCTGGCTAGATAGGCGGCCTGGTTGGGCCCGACCAGGTCGATCGGCTGGTCATACATTGGCTAGGGTCAAGTGGGCACTGGAGGCCCTGGTGGCTCCTATTGTCCTGGAGTCACCTTCGCCAAGGCCCCTCGGTGGTTACCTGTGTATACAGTACTCTCCTGCTGCCTCTGGGGTCACTAGTGGTGTTGTCCCTGGCGTAAGACCTCCCCTAGTTGGGCTCCATGGTGGGTGGAGGGGTGGGAGAATGAAGTTTTTTTGTGGATGCATATGGCTGCCAGTAAACAAACTTTCGTTGACGACTCTGGATCTGTCCATGGCAACTCCCTTATTGCCACCTTAGATCCTTACCAGGACCCTGGTGAATATCCTCCTTTGCCCCAGCATTCAGGTGGAACTGGGAGGCGGTCACGTTGGGTGGGTACAGCTCTGGGGTTGAGCACAGAAGAGCTGGTGCCCACAACATACGCAAAATATCTAGTGCTGAAATCCTCCATAGGAGGGTCAGTCCTGGATATTGATATATTTGAGTTACACCATGCCATTGTGTCGTCCCTTGGAAGAGAACCCAAGATCTCATCCCGTGGGGAGGGAAATATTCTAATTGAGGTGTTCTCCCTAGAAGAGAGCTCCCGACTAATGACTCTGACCTCTGTCACTGGCTCTGGTGTTACCTTTGTTCCGCATGGAACCTTTAACCAAAGTAAGGCAGTAATTTTCTCTCGTGACATCCTCCAATATACAGAGGAGCGACTGTTGGAGGAGCTGCAATCGTTTGGTGTGGTGAAGGTTGAGCACCTTCAAAAAAAAGATAGATGGGATTCTGACTCCGACCCCATCATTGTTCCTGACTTTTGACAAATTGACATTCCCTAGATCTGTGAAATTAGTATGCTTATCGATTCCTTTGATGCCGTATGTACCAATCACAAAGCGCTGCTTCAACTACCAGGGGTATGGACATGTTAACCGATTTTGCTGCCGTGCACAGGCTGGCATTCCTGGTGTCTGTCTCCTGTGGCAGACCAAATCATACCAGTGACTGTCCAGGACCCCTTAAATGCTATCACTGTGGGGGCCCTCATGCTGTATCTTCTAAAAGTTGTCCTCGCTACTGCTTAGAAAAAGAGATTTTATCAATTCGAACACTTGAGAAGGTTTCATTTCCCGAAGCTAAGAAGAGAGCCCAGACTCGCTTCTTCCACCCCGGTGTTACTTATGCTTCTGCTCTTTCTGGAATGCCAGAACACCGCCCTATTTCTCAGAGAGCCTCGACCCAATCCAGTGCCCACTGCATCATCTAGTGCTTTGCGGGATGCTGTCCCCATCGTTCTTAGTGTTTGTGAAAATGAACCTCGTTCACCCCCTACTCCGACTGTTTCTGCTCCCACTTCGGTGGCTGATGACTTTCACACTTCTGTGGTCATGGCAGATGTCTACGTTGACTAGACTCCTTCTCCCGTCGTAGCCAGTATGCCCGAGGCTCCATCTATACCTGGCAAACGTCACCATTGTTCATCAGAGTCCTCTGAACATGAAGACTGGCCACCTAAGGCGTCTGTTGTTGACCCTTCTGTTGACACCTCTCCTATTCCCTCTGTCCAGCAGGCTGAGGGATCTAGCCAGGTGACATCTGAAGCTGATGGTTCAGCTCTGGTCCAGTCCCCACCTGGGGATGTTGTTTGACAGCTCGTAGGTGCTTCAGATCTGAAGGATAGGATGGCCTCCTCAAATGATTCGAGTCCTGTGGACTCTACTTCCACTTCTGGGGCTTCTGATGGGGGCACTGGCCGTCCTATATCTCTAAAGACGGCCCCAAGCCACCTTCCAAAGAGACTGGTATGCCCACTCCAAGAAGGAGTGTTGTAAACCTTAATTACTCATCCTCACCTTTGCCTTTGGATGTTAAACAGAGGGTGCGGGTTTCTGGTGCTGGGCAGGCTCCTGTGAAGGGCCTTGATAAGCATCAATCCAAACCCGCCCGCTTGTCAGGTGTACAGTCCCACGCTTAATCATCATTCCTCCATTTTGGGTTCTATCATCCAGTGGAATTGTCGGGGTTTACATGCTAACTATGAGGAACTGTGTCATCTTGTTTCTCAATTTACCCCTCTGTGCATGTGCATCCAGGAGATCATGGTGGGTGATGCTGTTCCTTCCAGTTCTTCTGGCTACCATGCCTTTTATTCTGATCCTGTGCTGGGCCAAGGTCATCATGGAGTTGCTGCTATCTTCCTTCACTAGGATATTCCGTACAGTCATCTGGACATCTCTTCTACCCTGCAAGCTGTCGCTGTCCAGATGCTTTTACGTCGACAGTATACAGTTTGCAGTCTTCCTAGTGCTACTGTTGAAAGGGCAGATCTGGAATGCCTTATTCATGGCCTTCCTTCTCCCTTTCTGTTACTAGGAAATATGAATGGTCACCATCCACTAAGGGGAGACAGTGAGGCCAACCCTCGGGGTGTTATGCTGGCCTCTTTAGTGGAAGATGAGGGGTTGGGCATTTTCAGTGCTGATAAAATAAATTATTTCCATAGCCAGACTGGAACTTTTACTGCCATTCATTTGTCTTTATGCTCAGCTGATGCAGTTTTAGATTTTACCTGGGATGTGTTACCAGACCTGTATGGCAGTGACCATTTTCCCTTTCTTTTAACTGCTAGTGCAGGTGGACCTCAGCCATGTCTTCCTCGCTGGCCTCTGGATAAGGCTGACTGGCCACGTTTCAGGGAATTAAGTTCCACTTCCCTTTCTGTCAATGAGTTTGGCTGTCTTACTGAGTCATTGTCATATTTCAATGACTTGTTGCACTCGGCAGCCCTAACTATTCCAAGAATGAAGGGTCAATTTCCTAAACGTCTCGTTCCTTGGTGGAACTCTTGAGTGCAGTTCCGCAGTGATAGCCAAACGAGTCACCCTCTATCGACTTCATCGTCACCGTGGGGTTTCTCAGTATTTGGAGGCGTATCAGAGGGCACGAGCTCATATGAGTCGGGTTTTAACCCACCCCGTCCCAACTGATTTTCCACCACTGACTTCCCCCAATCCCGACAAATTTTGGAAAATCTTTTTTTTGGCTCACACCTCCGCTTTTTGTGAGAAACATCGAAAATTTATAGACAGGCTTAAAATACTTGATAAAGGTAGGACTACCCTGTACCTTACTGGGTTTTCTGTCAGGCTGACTCCAAAGAAAACGAGCTCTATGGGAGGGTAACTATTCAACACCACCCATAAACGATATTTATTTATTTATTTGGTACGAATTAATATGTAGTACGAGAGTATATTGGTTTTCACACAGTAATATAGGCAATATAAGCATTGTTTCACTCACCAAATGCATCAACATATCTGACCTTTTTTGGCGACATTACCTGATCATCATTTCTGTTTCTTCCTCTAATGCTACATATACTTTCTCCTCCACATTCTCATCGATTGGGGAATCACTCTGGCCCTGAAATTCATACTCTGGCACGACATGTCTTTACTGGCCAGGTCACTGGTAACAGGTGAATTGCCGAGACAATGGCATGCGGGGGGGGGAGGAGGTTATACAGTGTAAGGCATTGTCTCTGCCTGGCATCTAGTAGAGGAAGGGGAAGGTGTCCCATGTATACGTACCAAAAACCACACGCGAAAATTGAGAATTGTGCAAATTAGGGAACTTGCAATTGATGTGCCTTTATATACGTCAATTGGACTGACCGTGACAAAGCTTGTGGACGTATATATACGTCAACGGGATGCGGTGGGTTAAAGGAGGCCAGGGGTTCATCCTGGAAGGGTTATGTTTCCTCCATCAATTCGAGGACTTCCATCACCCAGGTGTGGAACCAGGTAAGAAAAATTTCAGTGATTTGCTGTTGCAGAGTTGCTTGCTGATCATTTTGCCAGTGTGTCACAGAAGGATGCAGATATGCCTTCAGCTTGCCACTGTCAGTGCCTAGTCTCGTGATCTCAGTTTTGCCTCTGCAGGGGGAGAGCCTTACAATGTTCCATTTTCAGTTTATGAACTCCAGGCAGCTCTGTCACAGTGCCATGACTCTTCTCTTGGTTATCATAATATTCCTTATGCCTTTTTACGTCACCTGTCTGATGAGTCCCTGTTGTTTATGCTTTCACTGCTTAATAAGATCTGGTGTTCTGGGGAGTTTCCAGCTTGTTGGGGTGTTGCTGTAGTTATCCCCATCCCCAAACCAGATAAGGACCACCTACAGCCAACGAATTATCGGCCTATTTCTCTAATGTCATGTATATGTAAAGTTTTGGAAAAGATGATCCATGTTAGGCGTGTGTGGTTTTGGGAGAGAGGTGACTTCTTATCCCCTGACCAGTTTGGTTTTCGAAAAATGCGATCTACCCCTAATGCACTACTGTCCTTGGAATCTTCTGTCTGTGAGGCTTTCTCCATTAACCAACAACAGGTCACGGTCTTCTTCGATCTGTACAAGGCATATGACACTACCTGGCATCATGGTATTTTACTGTCTCTTCATGAGTTTGGTCTTTGTAGGCAGTTTCCTATTTTTATTCAACAGTTTTTATCTAACTGAATTTTAAGAGTGCGAGTGGGAGGAGTGCTTTCTAATGCCCAAGCACTAGAAGATGGAGTACCACAGGGAAGTATCCTTAGTATTACTTTGTTTGCTGTAGCCATTAACAGCGTGTACGAGGATCACTATATGTCGATGACCTCTCGATATCCTTCACCGTGTCTAGGATGTCTCTGATAGAGAGGAAGTTGCAGCTGGCTCTCAATCGAATTTCTGATTGGGCAGAATAACGCGGTTTCCATTTTTCTTCAACAAAGACAGTGGTTATGCATTTTTGTCGTCACCCAGACCCTGACTTGTATCTCTATGGTAGGAGAATATCCTGTGTGGAAGAGAAGTGGTTTCTGGTCTTTTGTTTGATAGATGACTAACCTGGGTTCCTCATATTCGTTCTGTTAAGGTGGCTTGTCTTAAAGCTTTGAGCCTTTTGAGGGTTTTAGCTCATACCTCTTAGGATGCTGACCGTCAGACCCTCCTCCTCTTGCATAGATCTCTTATTCTTCCTAAACTTGAATACGGGTGTGAGGTCTACTCCCTTGCAACAGATGCCCATCTCTGGTTGTTAAATTCTGTTCATCATGCTGGTGTACGTCTGGCAACCAGGGCATTCAGATCGTCCCCAATTCCAAGTTTGTCGTTGGATGCTGGTGTACTTCCCTTGGATTTGCGATGCCAGTTGCTAATGATGAGGTGTTGGTATTGTCTTCACCGCATTCCAGACTCAGTTTCTTGTGCCATCGTCTCCTAGGATTCCCAATCTTCTGTTTTTGACACCTGTCCTTATTTCCCAAAGCCATTTGGTTACAGGGTCCGGTCTATTATGTTAGCCTTCTCTGTTCCAAGACTGACAGTTTGTCCACATTGGATCCCAAGAGTAGGGTCTTGGCTAATACTTTGCATGACGTTCTGTAGATCCATTGTTGAAAAAAAAGGCTCACTTCCCTCTCGGGTATCCCTCTCTCTCTTTTTAGAACATGCATCCACTTATGAGGGTTCTGTCCCCATCTATACTGACGGGTCTAAGACTGATACTGGAGTAGGATTTGGTGTTGTCTTCCCTTCCTTTAGTAGGGGCGGTAGCCTTCCCGGCATTACTTCAGTATATACAGCAGAACTGACTCCAATTTTATATACTCCTAAAATCATGTTTACTCTCCCCCAATCTGTTTTTGTGATTTTTAGCAACTCGTGTAGTGCTTTGTCTGCACTGGAGTCTTTTGATGCATCCCATCCATTGGTTTTATCAATTTTAGAGTGTCTTTTTCTTCTTGGCCGTTGTGTAGATTTCTGTTAGGTTCCTGCACATGTTGGTGTGGTGGGCAATGAGAGGGCAGATACTTTAGCTAAAGCTGCATCTTCTCAACAGCCCCCACCCGACTACGCACTTCCTGCTTCTGATGTAACGCCTTACTTCCGGTACGCAATTCGTACATGTTGGCAGTGACATTGGGATGTTTTTTTTTATAATAAACTAAAAGAAATCTTTCAGAGAGTGGTCTTGCCAAGGGTTCTTCCCTCTATGTCTCGGCGATTGGAGGTGGCTCTTGTTATGCTTCGCATTGGGCATTCTCGGCATATACATGGTTCCTCATGTGTGGTGAGACTCAACCGGACTGTGATGACTGCCTTGTTCCCCTTACTGTCGAGTGTCTGAGTCTGGGGTACCTATGTCAGAGATTCCTCCATAGGCGTAAAGGGGAAGATGGTGCCTACTGTTTGTCCTCTATGCTTGGTGAAGCCTCTGATGTTTATGGTTTTCTTCAAGAGGCAGGCCTCCTTCCACTCTTATAAGTAATTGATATTTTATAAACTGTTCTTTTATTATTTTCAGTGTTTTATTCCTACTAACAGACATTAACGTTAATTTGAATATGCACCTTTTATTTTGCTGTGTCTATTGCTTTGTCGTCCGGCGGCATATGATCCTGGCAGTTGCGTCGCCAGATTTTAATTATTTTCAATCAATCACTGACCAACTGTGTTTGTAAGATGATGGAAAAGTTAGTTAATGCAAGGTTACTGTGGTACTTGGAATCTGAAAAGCTGCTTTCTCTCTATCAATTTGGGTTCCCAAAGAACCGCTCAACACTAGACCTACCCCCTCCTGATCCTCTCAAATAAAATCCAGCAAAGCTTTGCCAATCATTGTCAGACTATTGGGGTGTTCTTTGACCTCCAGAAGGCGTACGACACAACCAGGCAAACTACTGTAGTATTCTTCAGCTGTCTCGATATGGCATAGAGGGAAATATGTTTCGTTTTATTCGCTCCTTTTTGTCTGAACCTTACATTAACCCGCCCCGTCCCGGAGACGTGAATTCACGTCCTCACATAATGTGCACTCATATCCCGGAGACGTAAATTAACGCAGCAACATTGCAAGGTCCCTAATTTGCACAATTTTCAATTTTCGTGAGTGATTTCGCGCGTGATTTTTGGCACGTATACACGGGACACCTTCCTCTATTCCTTTACAAGATGCCAAGCAGGGACAGTGCCTTACACCACATAACCTCTCCCCCCCCCTGCACGCCATTGTCTCGGCAATTCACCTGTTACCATTGACCTGGCCAATAAAGACATTCAGGACCAGAGTGATTCCCCAATCGATGACAATGTGGAGGACAAAGTTTACATAGCATTAGAGGAAGAAACAGTCAGAAATGATGATCAGGTAATGTGGGAGAAAAAAGGTCATGAATGGTGATGAGTTAGTGAGTGAAACAATGCTTATAATGCCTATATTACTGTTTGAAAACCAATATACTCTTGTACTACATATAAATTCGTACCAAGTAAATAAATAAATACTGTTTATGTGTGGATAAAATAGTTACCCTCCCATAGAACTCGTTTTCTTTGGTGCCAGCCTGTTAGAAAACCCAGTCAGGTAAGGAAGTAAAGTACTCGTACCTTGATCGAGTATTTTAAACCTCAGGTGAGCGATTTCTCTATGAATTTTCGATGTTTCTCACCAAAAGCGAATGTTTGAGCCTAAAAAAAAAAGGTCCAAAAATGTCGGGACTGGGGCGTACCACTGCCCAGAAAACGTCGGGATGGGGCGGGTTAAGGTTTGTGTTGAAAATGTTGTATCCAGCCCTTATAGGCAAGAGGAGGGTGTTCCCCAAGGCGCATTCTTGGTGTCACCTGTTTCACTCGACTATCAACAGTGTTATCGATCAGATTTCCCACCCTGTGCTGGGAAGTTTGTGTGTCTGGCAACGACGCAGTAGTGATTAGTCATCACTTGCAAAAGTCCATAAATGCTATTTGTCATTGGGCTGATGAAAATGCTTTTTGCTTTTCACCTTCCAAGACTGTTGCAGTCCGCTTCACTAGAAGCACACGCCAGGAGGTTGTCCCACATTTAAAGTTAAATGATGATATCATCCCTTTTGAGAAGGAGGTCAAGTTTCTGGGCATGACCTTTGACTCGTGTCTCTCTTGGTCACAGCACATTGATTATCTGAAGCTTAAAGTCAAGAAATCATTGAATATCCTTAGGGTGGTATCTGGTTTTGATTGGGGTGCTGATAGGATTTCCCTTCTCAGGCTCTATAACTCTGTGCCGGTCACAGATTAACTATGGTTACCAAATTTATTCCTCTGCCTGTAAGACCAAACTTCATGAGCTTGATGTGCTCCGCAATACAGGTCTACGATTGTGCCCGGGTGCCTTCTGCACTTCCCCTGTGGAGTGTTTATATGTAGATACAGACCAGCTTCCTCTGGACTTATGTAGGCATGAGTTAGCACTTCGCTACATTGAGCAAATTAAGCGCAATCGTTACAACAACCCTTGTGTTGCTGTTCTGTTGCAGTGTGACTCTTCTAAGTTCCGTGGTCCAAGACCTCTATACCATTCCAGATTCGCATGCTACCTGTGGATGACACATCGCTGAGGGAGCAAAAGATTGAACCAGTAAGCTACAGCAATCTCCCTCCTTGGCTCATTCCGGAACCTAATGTGTGTCCCAAAACCATATGTAGGAAAACCTCTTTGGATGCAGAAATTAAATATAAGTTTTTGCGCCATGACCTATTCCACAGGGACTCAGTAAAGTTGTATACTGATGGCTCAAAGTCACCCCTCGGTGTAGGCTGTGCTGTTGTCCATAAAGCGGGTGTGCGTTTTGGACGGCTTTCAAATAATGGCTCTGTTCTCACTGCTGAACTAACTGCTGTTGAGAAGGCTCTTGAAGAGGCTTACTCAATGCCAGGAAAGATGTTTACAATATATTCATGCTGCTATGGAAGCTTGACCGCCATTAAGCCGTTTAATACATTCCACCCTATAACAAGGAAGATTCAGTCTTGGTTTTGGCGCCTGGCTGCAAAGTATCAACTTGTTTTGTTATGCTGGATACCGTCACATGTTGGTCTCCATTGGAACGAGTTTGCTGATAAAGAGGGAAAATTGGCATGTTCTCTTCCATCTGTTTGGTATAATAAGGTTCCCAATTCTGATTTAAAGACCGTTATCCGTAACTTTGCATGGTCTGAGTAGCTAGCGAGATGGGCTTCTCCCTCCCTGGCCAATAACTTGAAGTATAAAGAGATCCGGCCTTTTGTCTCAGCCTGGTCATCCTCTTCTCAGGCTTGTCGGATATTTGAGACGAGGTTGACTAGGCTGTGAATTGGCCATATACGTTTGACTCATGGGTTCCTTTAGGACAGAGGGGCCCTACCTTAGTGTGACATCTGTCATGTCACAATAACTTGCAGGCATATTTTATTGGACTGTCCGACCTATGCCCTTTCTCGGGTGAAATTTTTAACAAACAGGGGATCCCTATCAGTTGTTCTAGGTAATAGGGCAAATGTTTCTAGCCCTATGGTGTTTTTAAAGGAGACAATGCTATACTGCATGCTGTGATTAGTGTCGTCATAGTTATGTTTTTAGGGTTTGCTGTTTACATCTGTTTTCACTTAATCTACGGTTTTTAGTTGCATAACTATTGTGTAGTAATGTTCCCTATTTTTATACCGGTACTCATTCTTTTAAACTATCGTCTTTCATATCCCATTCATCAAAGCGCTAAATGACCTCTCAGGTCCCAGTGCTTGGCCTTTGGCCTGAACTTCATATTCCATTCCATTCCATTCCTGGCAGTTGCTCCACCAGATTGTAATTATTTTCAATCAATCAATCAATTAACAGAGTTTGGAGTGAGGGCTCTATTCCTAGGAGCTGAAAGTTGGGTATTGTCCTCCCCATTCCCAAGCCTGGTAAGGACCATTCCCAGGTCTCCAGCTACTGTCGTATCACTTTAATATCGTGCATGTGCAAACTGTTGGAGAAGATGATCAATGTCAGGCTTATGTGGTTTAGTTAGTTTCTCTCTCCTTCGCGGAGTGGCTTCCATAAATTACGGTGCACTTCAGACAACCTTATCAGGCTCGAGGTGTCGATCTGTGAAGCTTTTGCCTTTTAGCAACATTTTGTGGCTGTGTTCTTTGACCTAGAGAAGGCTTATGACACTGCCTGGCGCAATGGCATCCTCCAACAACTTCATACCTTTGGTTTACGTGGTCGCCTGCCTGTATTGCTTGGAGACTTCTTGACTGATCGTGTGTTTCGGGTCCGTGTGGGTTCTACCCTCTCTGCACCTCTGTGCCAGGAGGAAAGTGTCCAACAGGGGAGTGTTTTAAGTGTTTCCCTGTTTGCAGTGGCCATCAGTGGTATCCTTGACACTGTGCCTGCTGGGCTATCTTCAGCCCTTTATGTGAATGACTTAGCTGTGTGGTTTTCTGACTCCCGTATTTCTGCTATTGAGCAGCGTATGCAACTTGCCCTGGACAAGATTTCTGCCCGGGCCACTTGCAAGGGATATCGATTTTCCCCTTCTAAGGCTGTGGCTATGCATTTCTGTAGGATGAGAGGGGTACACCCGGACCCTGATCTCCAGCTTTGTGGCAGGAGACTCCGTTGTGTGGCAGAGACGAAATTCTTGGGCCTGATGATTGACCGCCGTTTGACTTGGGTTTCACACTTGGCCAATCTTAAAACGTCATGTATGAAGGCTGTCATTCTATTCAGGGTTCTGTCCCATACCTCTTGGGGTGCTGATCGGAGGACACTCTTGCATCTGTTTCAGGTTTTTGTAACCTCCAAGCTGTCATATGGCTGCGAGGTCTATTCCTCTGCCACAGAGTACAGACTGAAAACTCTAGATGCTGTCTATCATGCTGGTCTTCGCCTTGCTACTTGGAGCTTTTCGGTCATCTCCGATTCCCAGCTTGTCAGTGGAAGCAGGTGTGCCTCCCTTAGACCTACTGCATCGGCTCTGGATTCATCGCCTCCCATACTCGCTTGTCTGTCAGTCTGTAACGCAGCAATCTCGTGTTTTGTATTATAATAGACACCCTCGAATGCCTCGTCCGTTTGGCTATAGGGTTCGGGATATCATGGAGGAGTTTGGTTTGTCGGCAGTACCTGTCAGTTCTGTTCAGATCCCGAGGATTGCGCCACGGATCTTGCTCAAGGTAACTTTCTACATCTTTTTGGCAGGCTCAAAGTCTCTTTTACAGGTATTTTTAGAACTTTCTTCTAGTCGTGGTGGTTCTGTGCCTGTGTACACTGATAGCCTCTGGTGTTGGTTTTTGGAGTGGTATTTCCCACTTTTAGCCATGGAGGTAGTGGTAGGTGGCGGCGACCATCATCCACTCACTTGATGCAGTGCTGCCTACTTCTTCCTTAGCCTTTATCATTCTTTTTCTGTGCCTGCCATCCTCTCTTCCTATTTCTCCCATCTTTCCTGTCACTACTTAATGCTTTTCTTTCCATTACAGGTGGCTTTACATTGAATGACAAGCCAAATGGTTTGCTGTAAGCCAAGAAACCATTTACAACGCTGGGTGGTAACCATATAACCAAACCATACGTGCTCCCTACGTGTCAAGTGGGTTTGTGGAGGGTTAGTGCCCCTCCCTGTAAAACAAGTAACTCAGAGTCAAATGGCCACCCCGTACGGGATTATGGCGTCTGGCAATAGATAGATAGATAGCCGTGGAGGTAGTCTTCCTTTTGCTGCCTCAGTTTTTATTGCAGAGTTGTCAGCTATCGTTTTACCCCTGAAGTTGGTGTTTGTTCACCATGGGAATTATTTTACCATTTTTAGCGACTCTCAAGGGGCGCTTCTGGCCCTGGACTCTTTTAACTCTCCCTATCCTATATATTTTAGCTATTTTAGAATGGCTATTCCTAATTCGTCGTCTGGGGAAGAGAGTGGATTTCTGCTTGTTTCCCGCACATTTTGGTGTGGTGGGCAATGAGAGGGCAGATACATTAGTCAAGGGTGCGGCTCTCAACGACCCCCAACCGACTATCCACTTCCTGCTTCTGATGTAACACCTTACTTGCGGTACAGAATTCGTACTTGTTGGCAGAGACACTGGGATGGTGTTGCTCATAATAAACTAAAAGAAATCTCTCAGAGAGTGGTTGTGACAAGGGTTCTCCCCTCCATGTCTCGGCGATTGGAGGTGGCTCTTGCTAGGCTTCGCATTGGGCACTCTTGGGTTACACATGGGTTCCTCGTGAGGGATGAGACTCAACCATACTGTGATGATTGCCTTGTTCCCCTTACTATCCGTCACTTACTGGTCGAGTGTCCGAGTCTGGGGGACCTACGTCAGAGATTCCTCCACTGGCATAAGGGGACAGATGGTGCCTACCGTCTCTCCTCGATGTTTGGTGGAGTCTTTAGTGATTTTACTGACGTTTTTAGTTTTCTTCAGGAGGCAGGCCTCCTTCCACTTTTATAAGTAATTGATATTATATTAACTATTCTTTTATTATTTTCAATGTTTTATTTCCAATAATAGTTATTAACTTTATTTTGAATATGCACTTTTTACTTGCTGCGTCTTTTAGCTTGCTGTCCTGCCGCATATGACCCTGACTGTTGCACCGCCAGAGTTTAATACAGTCAAACAATCAGCAATTCAGTTGATGACATACTAGAAGAAAAATTACTAATAGAGAAGTATAGACCTGAAATTAATGGAGCTAATAATACATAATTCTTTGTTCGAACCTATAGGTTGTTTGGGTTTGTTTGGCTCAGTTTGGGGGGTTTTACTTAAGTGCTCGAGCAGACAGGTGTTGTTTCAGTTGGGGGTTTGAGTAGGATACTTTGGGTCTTCCCTGTGTAGTTCTTGGCATTTCTTCTCAAGCTTTTATGGGGAGAGGAAGGTTGTTTTTACCTTCTTTTCTTTAATTGTATAGTATCAATAAAGTTTTGTTTTCTTCCTTTTATCATGTCTGCTGACTATTCAGGACAGTTGTAGTACCTGAGGATGGACTGACGTGGGCCGAAAATTCGAATTATGTTTACAGGAGTATTTACCACATTCATTTTATTACTGTTTTGGAAGTTGCGATGTCCAAGATCGCCTGCAGATGTCTTACTTGGTCGATATGAAAGAAATACTCTGACATCCTATCGCACTTTAGAAAAACTCCACTTTAAAGTCAAGAAAATAAAACATGACATAGTATTCTTAGAAAAATGTTGGAAGAATGATGTCCTTCCCAAATTTTTGAAATTTAAAGTATATACTAGAGATTTTAAGACATAAACAATGGCAATTTATTTTGTTGGTAAGAGAAATTAAAGAACAAAGTCGTTAATTAAGTAGTCATGTAGATCAACTTGAAATATGTAAACTGGCATTCAAATTTCAGGTTAGCTTTTTAGATTATTGGGTATTTTTGCATAAAATCTATGAATACATGGGTATTGTATCCCACAAAATTAATTCCAGGCATTCCAAAAAGCTACAGAATTTAAGTATTCAAAATATTCATTGTAATGAGCATAGTAAATTTAATATTTCAAGTAGAAGATTAATGCAAAGGGAGAGGAAATTATTAATGTCAGGTCTAGATTTCTGTATTTCTTTCTATAAGACAGATTGGTTGAAACATTATATTTCTTTAAAGAATCTTTGTCATAATGTTCTGGATTGTGTCTAAGGAGGTCTCGTGTGTAATGGTTTCGATAGGAATAGAATCATTGCCAAGATTAGAAATTTGGATAACAATAATCACAGAATAGGGAGGATGGAAGTTAATGATGTACACCCGCGAACCAAAGTTTCGGTACCCCCCTCGATGGAAGGAAGTGGAAGACAGGGTTAGAGAGAGGGCAGGTGAACGGACAACCGTGAGTGGTACCTTGGAACTGAGCTACGAGGCGAATAGTGAGAAACCTAATGACACTGGATTCGAAACATTTCCATGCTATTCACCTGCAAAACATTATTCGTTCGTAACATACATACTGTAACATATAACATAGACTACTGTGTTATCATGGTGTCCTGTGATACTGATCCATCTGTTTCGGATCCTCATCATACAAATAAAGCACCGAGCCAGTTGTATATAAGTTGCAACTTGTCATTATAACTGCAGTCATAATTTTTGTGAATGTTATCCCTGGATTGTCTATAGCTATAATAAAGAATGATTGTGAATTTAATGTTGATTTTCACAGTAGTTGTGCAGATGGTTATAAATGTAGTAATTATTTTAAGTGGACGACTAAACCACATTGTGATGGACAGCGGAGAGCATTCGCCAATAATTTACTATAACCAGATGAAATTAGATGCAAACAACACAAAATATTATGAGACAACGAAGACACAGCTGTGGTATCCATCTCCGCCTTGTTATCAAGGCCTTAACTGTGGCTTCACCTCATACGTGCATTATTTTCCTTCAGTCTCTGCCTCTTTTATTACTCTTACTTCCCGGTATCCTCTTACTGCGAGTCGTCATATTCCTTGGAGGGTTTCTTGTCGTCCGGTCCTATAACCCCTACTGTATTACATTATTCCTCGCATCATCACTCCCAGACAAACAACGATAGCCCAAGACTGCTGAATCTGTTAATACCATTATTGCCACTGCCACTACTACTGTAATCCCCCTTTTCCTATTGTGTCTAATTTCCCTCACAGAAAAACCACTGCTGCTCCTATTACTACTCCACTATAAATCTGTATAATAATAAATATGATTGTTCTTATGTCTGTGTATCTGTTAATCATATTGTCCCTGTCCCACCGTCGACAACTCGTCACTTACCCCGCACAGCTACCCCAGTTGCACCCCACCCCCCTCTCTCCCACCAGCCATGAGCTCTATTCCTTCCCCACTCCGAACCATTTTACCCCTCACCTCCTTCTTGGGCCACCAGGCCTGTTGTTCACCTTTTACCGGTGAATATACGTGGCATGCATTAATAAGAATAATTATAAAATTGACAGCAACAACATACATCTGCAGTATTCCGAACATTACATAATTATAAAAGTCGCAGACCCAAACGTGCCTATATTACGGAGCTCTGATATATTAACCACAGAACCGACCACAGACCGTTCCTATCATTGCCACTGGACCTTACCTGTAGCACTTCACCGTAGTTATACAACCCACTGAAGTCCTTTGTGGGATCACTACACATGTTTGGGAAAAATAACAGCGCACAACATGCCTACAACCCATTAAAATACACCTGTGACGTTTCACTGACATCCATTAAATTGCCTAGAAGTTAGCGGACAAACAAACACACGGCTGGACATAGACTGAGGCCGAATGTCTCGCATCGGTATATGACAACCTGACAAAACTATTACGATCCTGCTTTGTAGGTGTCATCATAGTTATAATAATAATAATAATAATAATAATAATAATCGTAGTAGTAGTAGTAGTAGTAGTAGTAATAGTAGTAATAGTAATAGTAGTAGTAATAGTAATAGTAGTAGTAGTAGTAGTAATCACATGTTAATATCCATTATACAGAGGAGGACAAACACCATAATCTCCCTGATAAAACAAGTGAAAACAGCTGTGACATATAAAACTAAACAGTGCCATAATATGTTGTAATGGTAGGGTTATAGTAATACTAAATTAATGTTTGACCGCAACCCAACCTTCTGTCAAGGCAAACAGATTCTGCATTGCGTCGACACATGCTATTCCAGTGTGTGTCCTTCTCAGTATCGTGCCTAATGACATGTGATTAATTATTATTATTATTATTATTTTTACTGTGATGACACCTGCAATGCAGGATCACAAGAGTTTTGTCAGGTCGTTACATACCGATGCGAGACATTCTGCTTCTGTCTGTCTGTGTCCAGTCGTTTGTTTGTTTGTCCACAAACTTCTCCTAGGCTATTTGATGGATGTCAGTGAAACATCATATGCTTATTTTTGTGGTTTGTAGGCATGTTGTGCACTGTTATTTTTTCCAAAGACTTGTAGCGATCTCACAGAGGACTACAGTGGGTTGTATTACCATGGTGAAGTGCTATAGGGAAGATGCAGTGGTAATGATAAGAACGGTCTGTGGTCGATTTTGTGGTTAATATATCAGTGCTCCGTAATATAGGCATGTTTGGGTCTGCAGTTATTAAGTGTAATGTTAGGAACACTACAGTACACATCTACGATGTTGTTATTATTATATTGTTATCTCCAACCTTTAGGAGGCGGAGCGATCATGTTTTTAACTGCATCTGTGTGTGTGTGTGTGTGTGTGTGTGTGTGTGTGTGTGTGTGTGTGTGTGTGTGTGTTCCTATTATATCTCATGAACGGCTTGAGCTATCAACATGAAGCCTTCAGCGTATCAAGATATGGGCAAAATCTTGGAGGAGTTCGAAAATGGCAACTTGGGGTCTGAGTCAAGGTCACCAAACTAACTGCTAAAGGTCAACTAGTTTTTATTGCCTGCCTTTAGCACCATTAAATCTCATGAATGGCTTGAGCTATCAACATAAAACCTTCATGGTATCAAAATATGGCGTAAAGTTTGGACAGAATATTTTAGAGGGCGATTACCGTTTGGCTCTCAAATGCCTTCTTTTTCATTATTAATGCATGCCACGTATATTCACCGGTAAAGGGTGAACAACAGGCCTTCTGGCCCAAGGACGAGGTGAAGGGTTATGTGGTGTCGGAGTGGGGGAGGAGTAGAATCCATGGTGGTGGGAACTGGAGTAGCGGTGCCGGATCAGTGACGAGTTGTCGACGGTGGGACAGGGACAATAATTATGATTAACAGATACACAGACATAAGGACAATCATATTTATTATTATACAGATTTATAGTGGAGTAGTAATAGGAGCAGCAGTAGTTTTACTGTGAGGGAAATTAGACACAATAGGAAAAGGGGGATTACAGTAGTAGTGGCAGTGGCAATAATGGTATTAACAGATTCAGCAGTCTTGGGCTAACGTTGTTTGTCTGGGAGTGATGATGCGAGGAATAATGTAATACAGTAGGGGTTATAGGACCGGACGACAAGAAACCCTCCAAGGAATATGACGACTCGCAGTAAGAGGATACCGGGAAGTAAGAGTAATAAAAGAGGCAGAGACTGAAGGAAAATAATGCACGTATGAGGTGAAGCCACAGTTAAGGCCTTGATAACAAGGCGGAGATGGATACCACAGCTGTGTCTTCGTTGTCTCATAATATTTTGTGTTGTTTGCATCTAATTTCATCTGGTTATAGTAAATTATTGGCGAATGCTCTCCGCTGTCCATCACAATGTGGTTTAGTCGTCCACATAAAATAATTACTACATTTATAACCATCCGCACAACTACTGTGAAAATCAACATTAAATTCACAATCATTCTTTATTATAGCTATAGACAATCCAGGGATAACATTCACAAAAATTATGACTGCAGTTATAATGACAAGTTGCAACTTATATTCAACTGGCTTGGTGCTTTATTTGTGTGATGAGGATCCGAAACAGATGGATCAGTATCACAGGACACCATGATAACACAGTAGTCTATGTTATATGTTACAGTATGTATGTTACGAACGCATAATGTTTTGCAGGTGAATAGCATGGAAATGTTTCGAATCCAGTGTCATTAGGTTTCTCACTATTCGCCTCGTAGCTCAGTTTCAAAGTACCACTCACGGTTGTCCGTTCACCTGCCCTCTCTCTAACCCTGTCTTCCACTTCCTTCCATCGAGGGGGGTACCGAAACTTTGGTTCGCGGGTGTACATTCTTCAGTATTTAAGAGACAGGATATTGTTTTCCTTAAACAATTAAGGCAAGATGACTCTATTATTGAGAAACCAGATATGGGGAGGGGGATGGTTATAATGGATAAAGTAGATTACCAAAGAAAAATGTCTTGCATCTTTGAAGATTACTCAAAATTTAGACCACTGAAAGGAGATATTTTTTGTAATACTATTAGAATAGAAGATAAACAGTGTTAAGGAATGTTAAGGGCAAAATTGGAATAGAAAATTTTAAAGCATTGTATATATCAGGTTCAGTACCAGGAATAATGTATGGTAATCCAAAGATTCATAAACCAGATGTTCCACATAGACCTATTGTTTCCTCTATAAAAGGACTGCTGGATATAAGTTAGCTAAATCCTTGCTTCCTATTGTGTCACCCCTGACTACTGATAAGTATAATTTCTATTTCAAAAGCATTCGTGGATGAAATTTTATCTTTAACACTTCCTAAACAATATGTTATGACTAGCAATGATATAAAGGCCCTGTTTACTAATGTTCCTTTGGCTGAAGCCACTGACATAATTCTTGATAATTATAAACCAAGCGATATTTATGGATTGGATGCAACCCATGTTAGACAATTATTAGTTTTGCCACATCAGAATCATGCTTCCTATTTAACAATCTTCTTTATAATCAAGTAGATGGTGTTAGTATGGGCTCGTGTCTTGGACTTGATTTTGCTAATGCATTTTTTTGTGCAACAGGGAGATTTCATGGTTGATCAACTGTCCCAGTGAATTTAGACCAGTCACTTAGTGATGGCCAAGGTAAAGCTGCAAAGAAAATGGTTGAGGAGACGAAGGGAAAGACAGGAGGAAACTGTTCCTGTGAGAAGAGTGGAGAATTTGCAAGATAGTGAGAAAATAGCAGAGTATAAGAGCATAGTGGAAGAAAGATTGGGAAGGTATGAGCTAAAGCAGATGGAAGGGGTGGAAGACGTATGTAAGATATTTACGGAAGAGATAGGCACAGTGTGTGAGGTGGTTTGAGGAGTGAGGAGGAGATGCAAGGGTGTGCAAGGGACAGCATGGTGGAATGAAGAGATGAAACGAGCTGTGGAACAAAACATAGCATATAGTGAATGTTTAGCGAGTAGAGGTAGGGGAGAAAATGAGAGAGAGAAGAGAGAGGTATATGTGAGCAGGAGAAGGGAGGTGAAGAGACTGGTGAAGGAGAGTAAGAAGAAAGTGGATGAAGAGTTTGGAAGGAATCTGAGTGTGAAATGGAGGGAGAGTAAGAAATTGTTTTGGAAGGAGGTAAAGAAAGTAAGGCAGTGTGAAAGGGGAAATAGTAGGGGAGTGAAAGATAAGAATAATAGATTGTTGGTGGAGAAGAGAGAAAAATTGAGGAGATGGAAGGAGCACTTTGAGGATCTGTTGAATGTAGAAAGTGACAGTAGTGCGAGTATAAGTGGTTGGGGAATGGCCGGGAGAAGAAGAGATGGGAGGAGGGAGGAAGAGATCAGTAGGGCGGAAGTAGTGGAAGCAATGAAGGAGATCAAGTTGGGAAAGGTCCCAGGAATTGATGAAGTGTGTGGTGAAATGTTGAGGTATGGGGGTGAGATTGTTGTGGAGTGGATATGGAAGTTGTGTAGATTGGCTTGGGAAGAGGGAAGGGTTCCAGAGGACTGGAAATCAGGTATAATTGTTCCTTTATGCAAAGGAAAAGGGGAGAGAGAAGTATGTGGTAACCATAGGGGTATTTGCCTTCTTAGTGTGACTGGTAAAATTAAAATGCATGGCTTGAACAGTGCCCCTGAAAAATACCATAGTATCCCCGACGACAGGGCAAACCAAGAACAGCATAGTTTGCCCGCAAATATGCCGACACCCCCACACGGACCCCATGGGGTAGCCACCACCAGCCACCACCACTCCGGGCAACAGCAACGTATGTCAGCCCGGGCCGTGCGCCCCTGTGACATGCAGCCACCACGCCGCCGCCACCATAGGAGAAGGACACTACCTTCGCATAGTGGAATTGCTGAGCTAGCTAGGGGTGGAGTCAGAAATCAAACTCCAAACGGCGCCCCTCTGGTAGAGACGATCTATGGTCGCTCCCAAAGTGTTTCGGTAGAGACGATCTATGGTCGCTCCCAAGGTGTTCCAGTAGAGACGATCTATGGTCGCTCCCAAAGTGTTCAGGTAGAGACGATCAATGGTTGCTCCCAAAGTGTTCCGGTAGAGACGATCAATGGTCACTCCCAAGGTGTTCCGGTAGAGACGATCAATGGTCACTCCCAAGGTGTTCCGGTAGAGACGATCAATGGTCACTCCCAAGGTGTTCCGGTAGAGACGATCGATGGTCGCTCCCAAAGTGTTCCGGTAGAGATGATCAATGGTCGCTCCCAAAGTGTTCAGGTAGAGAAGATCAATGGTTGCTCCCAAAGTGTTCCAGTAGAGACGATCAATGGTCGCTCCCAAGGTGTTCCGGTAGAGACGATCAATGGTCGCTCCCAAAGTTCTCCGGTAGAGACGATCAATGGTCGCTCCCAAAGTGTTCAGGTAGAGACGATCAATGGTCGCTCCAAAGGTGTTCCGGTAGAGATGATCTATGGTCGCTCCCAAGGTGCTCCTGTAGAGACGATCTATGGTCGCTCCCGTCCTCGTGAGACGATCTATGGTTGCTCCGAGAGTGTCGTGGTAGGAACGACCTATTGTCGCTCCCTCCCTCGTGAGACGATCTATGGTCGCTCCGAGGGCGTGCAAAGGAGAGGGACGTTCCCATGGCCGGAGACTGAAGCCCAGGCTCCCTGTCCCAGAGTGACCCAGACAGGCCTCCCAGCCTTCCCTGGTCTCGGTTCTCTACGCCTGGCTCTAGAGCAGATGCACCTGACGAACCCCAGCGGAAGTCGCTGCCGCAGTCCTCCTCTGACGGCGCCCCTAGACGCTGGAGACCGCAGCCCACAGTCTCTCTCTCGGTTCTCCCCAGAACACCCGGGCGAGATCTCTCCACGCCCCCACGACGCCGGGACCTGTCACAGAGGTTCCTGGAGCTATTCGGCCCCAGTCCCGAGGGCCACACGCCGGAGCCAAGTCCGGGAGCCACAGGGAGTCCAGGACACGAGAGGACGCCCTTGCGAGCCGCCCCGTGCCCTCTCGGCACGCCCCTCATTGACGGTGGCCGTAGCCCAGCAGGATCACCAATGTCATGTTCCTGTCTATCCCCCTGATGAATATGAGTGATATTGTAACATGAGTGATTTAGGTTAAGTGTGACTCTCCCCTAGTGTAAGTATTGTGCAGTGGTTTCATGTAGTGCATATCGGGGCAAATCAGATCACAGTGAGAAGTTAAAGGGCGAGAACGTGGACTAAGATCTGATTGACTATACATGCGAGTGCCATCCCTGTTATATAATTAATAAGCCTATGCCTCTAAAGACATACCCCCATTGCTGTGAAGGAATATTGTGAAAGGAAGTATTAATCGTATTCTATCTTTCCCCCACGCTGTGAATCGAGATCTATTGACTATACCTGTGAGTGACATCTCTGTTATATAATTAATAAGCTTGTGCCTATAAAGTCATACGCCCCCATTACTGTGAAGGAATATTGTGAAAGGAAGTATTAACAGTATTCTCTCCTTCCCCCACGCTACCCATAAAATCTTGTTTACCACTCGCTCTCACTCCCAAATCGCAAATAAGTGTAAATCAAGGACCAGATTCATTGACCAAAGTATCTTGGCTAGTGGAAACCATATAAACTTCACGGCTAATATCTGCCGCCTTCCAGTATTATCATAACTTTCTCTTAGCCGTCCCAAGTCACTCCCCGCACCTCCCCTATCTCCTCCTAGTGAGTCACAACTCCTCCCCCGCGCCCCCGCGCGCGCGCCTATATTTACTGCACTCCTGATACACTAAGATTGTTGTGTCGACATTAGTATCAGACAAGCGAGTATCCTGCGAGATACACATCTTAGATAAGGTTTTATATTGTTATATATTGTGTTGTAATATCTGCTGATTTGTCCTGTGTCTGACTGTGGTAATATACGTGTAAAGGTTGTTGCCTAGAGTTTTTGTGTCCTGCCTCTCTTTATTGCACTAGCTCCGGTCTCGAAAGAGGACCCCGCTCCACGTTAGGTGAAATAGGAACGAGAAGTCAAGCCTAATTTCACCTAGCATTACAAAAATATATGGTAGAATACTCATTGATAGGGTTAGGCATATGACAGAGGAGCTAGTTGGAGAAGAACAATGGGAATTTTGAAAGGAAAAAGGTTGTGTAGATCAGATATTTGTTCTAAGAATTTTAGTGGAGAAGTATCTAGAGAAGGGAAAGAAAGTGTATGCTGCCTTCATGGACGTGGAGAAAGCTTATGACAGAATAGATAGGCAAAGCATGTGGAAGTTTCGTTTTCGTTTCGTTTCGTTTTCGTTTCGTTTTTAAAGGCTCCAACATGCTTGCATGTGTCGGCCTTGGTCACCTAATGGCGGCTCTCCACGCTGCAAGATCCATTGCAGCCTCCCTGTTCAGTCCCTTAACCCTAAGGTCACACTTAATGACCTCGTCCCATGTCTTTCTCGGTCTACCCCTCATAACCCCACCCCCAATATTAACACTTCTCACCTTCCTCACCCAATTATCATCCCCCATCCTCTCCACATGTCCAAACCACCTCAATCTACCTCTCCTCATCACAACACAAATACACTCCAGTTCCATCCTACCTCTCAACTCTTCGATTGTAAACCCAGCCCCTCCAGGCCTTGGACGCAGGGATGCACTGCACATCCACCTAATCATTGTCATTTCTGTACGTCTGAGCCGGCGAATGTCTTCCTCCTTCACTGCCCAGGTCTCACTGCCATACAGCATTACACTCCTAACACATGCTGCATACAAAGACCCCTTAGCACGTAGGGAGAGCCCTCTCAATGTCAGGAGAGGCAAGAGCTCCGAGGAAGGTATTAAGAATATATAGAGTGGAGGGGAAATTGTTGAGTACTGTGAAGAGTATGTACGAAGGAGCTAGGGCTACGGTGTGAGTGGATGGTGAGCTGAGTGAGTTCTTTAATCTCAATGTGGGACTGAAACAGGATTGTGTGATGTCTCCACGGCTGTTTAATATATACATGAATGGGGTTGTAAAGGAGGTGCAAGGTAGGGCAGTGGATGTGGGGGTGGCTCTAATGAATGAGGGTAACATTTGGAAGATTCCGGTGTTTCTGTTTGCTGATAATACAGTATTGTTGAGTGAAGATGAATGGGAGTTGCAAGGTTTACTAATGTAAACAAAAGTAAAGTTATGGTGCTTGAGAGGAATGAAGTCACAGAATGTACAGTGAGGTTGGATGGTGAGGATATGGAGAATGTGAGTGCATTCAAGTACTTGGGTAGTGTGATGAGTAAGGATGGAACTTTTGGGGATGAAGTGCGTGAAAGGGTACAGCAGGGAAGGAAGGTTGTGGGGTCAGTGAAAGCAGTGATGAGAAATAGGGAGGTGAGTATGGAAGTTAAGAAGTCACTGCATGATAGTACTGTGATCCCTACCCTGACGTATGGAAGCTGACGTGGACCTTGCAAGATGGGAACAAGTCAAGAGTGAGAGTGGTGAAAATGAGTTACTTGAGCATGTGGAGTGACATGGAGGGACAGGTTGACGAATGAAGAAGTGAAGGAACGTTGTGGGGTGGATGTGGATGTGGTTGAGACGATTAGGAAAAATACACTGAGGTAGTTTGGACATGTGGAGAGAATGGAGAATGAAAGACTAAGAGGGTGTATGTAAGTGAGGTGGAGGGAGGGAGAGGGAGGGGTAGACCGAGGATGAGGTGAAGGGATGGAGTTAAGAGGTATATGAGGGAGGAGGGGTGAGTTGGGGGGAGGGTAGTCAAACGGTGGGTGACAGAGCGACTTGGAGGCGTTTTGTCTGTGGCCACCCTTTGCGGGATTAGGGCGTCGGGCTATAGATAGATAGATAGATGTAGATGATTTATTTCTAATTTTCAGTAATGAAGAGGCTCATCAAAAGTTTTAGCTTATATTATCAAACATAAAAATATAAGGTTCACATGTGAATTATAAGATAATGGATGTATATCATTTTTACATATAAAAATTGATATAAGTAACGAAGGATTAGTAAAAACGGGTACATAGAAAACCAAATTTTACAGCTCAG
The DNA here is from genome assembly GCF_032717465.1 of Coenobita brevimanus. NCBI lineage: Eukaryota > Metazoa > Arthropoda > Malacostraca > Decapoda > Coenobitidae > Coenobita > Coenobita brevimanus. Next base: position 31,276,520 of record NC_137062.1, on the reverse strand, counting down.
GCTTAAACTGGTACTGCATGTGCCCTACGATATACAAAATTAATTCAATTAATATCGGTACTTTACTGAATAGTGCATACAATGTTTGTTCAAATTATACAACTTTGCATGAAGAATTTCTTAAACTTAGAGATTATATTCTGAACAATAATTATCAGATACACCTATATCATAAGTATTTAAAGTCTTTCCTCAATACTAAAGTAATAAGTCCATCAGTATATTTTGAGGTGAAAAAATTGGTTAAATATGTTAAAATTCCTTTCTACGGAAAAATCAGTTACCAGTTTCGCAACCTGGTACTTAAAGAATTAAAAAACAAGTTTTCCATCTGTAAATTTTAGGATTATACTTACTAATGACTATAAGATAAAGAATTTTTTCTATCACAAAGATAGGATGCCAACTTCTCTGTTAAGATATTGTTTACAAATTTACATGTCATAGTTGTAAGGCTGGGTATATTGGATGTACAAGTCGGTCATTCAAAAAAAAAAAAAAAGAAAAAAAAAAGGCATATCTGAACACATGGGAATGAGCAACAGAACAAGATAATATTTCCATCAGATGGCATTTTCAGCTTTTAGACAACATTCATTAACCCACGACCACCCATTCTGTTACAATGATTTTCAGGTAGTAACTAAATTCAGCAATTCAGCTGATGCTATACTAGGAGAAAAAACTACTATCAGAGAAGTGTGGACGTGAAGTTAGTGTAGCTAATAATACTTAATCAATTCTTTGTTCGAACCCATAGGTTTGTTTGCTTCAGTTTGGGGGGAATTAGTTTAGTGTTCGAACAGACAGGTGTTGTTTCAGTTCGAGGTTTGTGTAGGTTACTTTGGGTCTTCCCTGAGTGGTTCTTGGCATTTCTTTTTGAGCTTTTATACGGGGAGGAAGGTTGTTTTTACTTTCTTTAGTTTTATGGTATCATTAAAGTCCTGGTTTCTTCGTTTTATCATGTCTACTGACTATTTAGGACAGTTGTAGTACTTCAGGATGCCTGAATTGGGCCGATAATTCGAATTATGTTTACTAGAGTATTTACCACATTCATTTTAATACTGCTAAGGGTAACACATGTTATACAAGAGAGAAAGGGATGGGCAGATTGTGTCTATCTTGATCTCAAGACGCCGCTGAGGGGGGTCACCTTGACGTGGTGGCGGGGCTTGAAGCGTGGCTGGCAATGCCACCTACTCGGGAGGCATGCCTACTTTTGTTGGGTTCGGTATTTGTCGGGCTTGTGGGCCAAGCACCCCCTATATCACTGGTGGAGGAGGCCTACTGGTGATGCTAGTCCCTGCCCACTTGCCATCTAGGCAGGACTGTCGCCTCCCCACGTGTTTGCCGTGCGTGGCGTCCCGTAATGCTGGGAAACGGGAGTCCTGGAGGTTGAGCGATGCTGCGCGGTGCGCCCTGCAGCTAGCAATAAACCTCTTTGCTCCCTTATTCTGGCTAGACAGGTGGCCTGGTTGGGCCCGACCAGGTCAATCAGCTGGTCATGTGTTGGCTAGGGTCAAGTGGGCACTGGGGGGCCTGGTGGCTCCTATCGTCCTGGAGTCACCCTTGCCAAGGTCCCCCAGTGGTTACCTGTATATACGCTCCCGCTACCTCTGGGGTCACCAGTGGTGGTGTCTCTGGCATATGACCTCCCATTGTTGGGCTCCATGGTGGGTGGAGGGGTGGGGGAATGAAGTTTATTTTTTGAATATATGGCCAATTCAATTAAAAATGTTATTGACGACGTGGCACCTGCTCCTGGACACGCTTCAGGATACGGCTCCGTCATTGCCACTCTGGAACCTTTCCAGGCCCCCAGGGACTTTCCCCCTCTGCCCCAGCGTTCAACTGGGACAAGGGGGAAGTCACGTCGGGCTGGTTTGGCTCTGGGGTTTGGCTTGGAAAGCACAGTGCAAGTAAATTATTCAAAGTATCTAGTGCTGAAACCCTCTGCAGGTGGCTCAGTGTTAGATACTGATATTTTCGACTTTCACCATGCCATTGTGTCTACCTGTGGTCGAGAACCTGTGGTCTCATCCCAAGGGAATGGTAGCCTCCTTATTGAGGTGTCCTCCCCAGAAGAGAGCTCCCGTCTACAGTCACTGACCTGTTTCTGGCACCAGTTTGACTTGTGCACCCCACACCACCTTTAACCAGTGTAAGGGAGTCCTTTACTCCCGGGAACTCCTTCGATACCTAGAGACTTGGGTGTTGGAGGAACTAAGCTCTGCGGGTGTTGTCAACATTTACAGGGTACAGAAGAAGATTAAGGGTGTTCTGACACCATCTCCGACGCTTTTCCTGACATTTGACCAATTAACATTGCCTGATTCGGTGAAACTTGCCTGGTTATCTCTTCCTGTGAAGCCCTACATTCCATCCCCAAAGAGATGTTTTCACTGTCAGGGGTATGGGCATGTTAGCCACTCTTGTCGCCATATGCAAGCTGGCCTTCCTGGTGTATGTGTTTCTTGTGGTCGCTCCTCTCATGCTGGTGACTGTCAGGCACCTACTAAATGCTGCCATTGTGGGAGTGCCCATCCTGCCTCCTCTCAGCACTGTCCTCTTTATGCTTTTGAGAAAGAGATTTTGTCTATACGTACCCATGACAAGCTTTCCTTTCCTGAGGCAAGAAGGAGAGCCCAGACTCGATATTTCCAGCCCGGAGTTTCTTATGCCTCTGCCCTCTCCAGTGCATCGGTGTGGCGTCCTGTCTAGGACTCTGCCTCGATCTGTGCCATCTACTGCTTCTCTCTCCTGTGATTAGCAGACTGATTTTGCTGAGGCTCTTGTTGCTTGTGAGGTGGTTCGTAACCCGCCTTCTCCAACTAATGATTTTGCCCCCATTTTAATGACAGAGAATCGACACCCTTCTGTGGTGGTGGCAGACGTCCATGACGATGTTTCTCCTTGTCCTGACATATCCAAAAAAAAACAGTTTTGTTTCTCTCTCATATTACTGTATCGGCTGCTAGTCCCGTACCGACTGCTGCTTCTGTACCATCTGCCTGCTCTGCTACTGTTGTTCACTCTTCTTTACAGTGTGGCACTACAGATTCTAATGCTTTAAGTTCTGGTGCAGAGATGGAGGTTGCATCTGCCAACCTCAAACAAGTGAGGAGTGAGGAGTTTTTGGGTGACTCCCATCCTTCTAAGGTTCAAACTTCTGTACCACATGAGAATTCTGAGGGGGCTCTTCACTCGACAACCCAGCCAGTGGTGGCGTCTAAGTCTCTGGGTGTTCATGACGGCCTTTTAGGATTCCCGTCCCTGCCTCTTGCTCAGGTGTGGTGAGGCCTGGGTCTTTAGATACTCAGAGCTCAGTCGCGCTTGCTCCCTCTGATCCGTCACCCAGCGGCCAACCTTTGGTTGATTCGGTTGGGGGGGATTCGGTTGGCCCCGAGGTGCCAGCTGAACCCTCACATGGGTGTGCGGACGGGGCACGTGGGTCTTCCAAGAAGGTCTCTGTGCTTCGGACTCATTCTGGCGATGGGCGGGACGTGCCTCGGGGTAAGGGTACTTCCACCCATGGAAACACTAAATCTTCATTGTCTTCTTGGTTGGTGAGGCAGAGCTCCACGCCTAGGAAGAAGGGCTTTCACTCCCTTCCCAATGAGGTTCCTACATAGCTTTGATGTTTCTAAGTTCATAATATTTAATACTAATAACTATGACTCAATCGGTACCAATCTGTCTTCAGTGGAACTGTAGATGTGCCATGGCAAATTGGGAGGAATTGCAGTTATTACTCTCTGCTCTGAACCCACTATGTGTGTGTCTTCAGGAGACAATGGTGGGAGACAGACAGTTCCCTTTATTTCCTTTGAGATTCAGTCCCCCTTTCAAGTTCTAGCAGTACAGATGCACGTTGGGAGGTGCTATACCATCTGTTGTCTAAACCTTCCACCTTCCGTTCCTGTTATACGTGCTGATCTAGAAACCCTTATCAGCCAACTTCCACCCCCTTTCCTACTCCTTGGTGACCTTAATGGCCGCCATCCTTTGTGGGGTGACTCACTTTCAAATCCCTGGGGTGATCTTCTTGCCTCTTTGGTTGGGGATTTAGATTTGTTTGTCCTAAATGATGGAAGGCCGACCCATTTTCATGTTCAGCCTGGCATGTATTCTGTCATTGACCTTACCATCTCCTCTGACTGTGCCCTTGATTTTTCTTGGGAAGTTTTAGATGATCTACATGGTAGTGACCATTATCCTGTAGTGGTCCAGCCTACTCGCTCTGTTCCTGTAGCCTGTCTGCCACGCTGGTGTCTGGACAGGGCTGATTGGTCTCTCTTTGAGGAACTATGTGTATTTGCCAACAGGGTTACTGATTTTTCAACTATTGATGATGCTGAATGTTATTTTACTAAGACCATTTTCTCAGCAGGGGTTCATTCTATCCCACGGACTTCTGGTGTTTTTTCCCGGAGACCTGTGCCATGGTGGAATGATGACTGCTCCATAGCAAAGGGAACTTACAAAGCAGCTGCTCGTTGGTATTTTGTCAATCGTAATGTTGTTTTTCTAAAAATACAGTTTCGCGAAGCACGTGCTCGCTATAGATGGGTCATGAAGAATGCTCGCCGTAACTCGTGGAGGTTGTATGTTTCTACAGTTACATCTTCAACTTCAATGTCTGGTGTGGAAAAAGGTGCGCAAAATATCTGGTAGGGTCTCGCCACCCTCCCCTCTGATGTTGTGCCTTCACGGAGAACTTGTGTCTGCACCAGATGCAGTAGCCTCTGCTTTTGCAAATCAGTTTTATGCTGTCTCCACGAAGGATCCTTCTCAGCCATTTGCTACCTTTTGTAGGAATCAGGAGAGGCTGGGTATTGATTTTCGCTCTCGTGGCAGAAAGCCATATAATTTAGATTTCAGCCTCCGTGAGGTGCGTGCTGCCCTTTCAGAGTGTCATGACACTGCTCCTGGGCCTGACGATATTCCATAAGCTATGCTGCATCATCCTCCGACTGATTCACTTCAGTTTTTATTGGACCTTTTTAACAGGGTTCGGAGTAAGGGCTCTATTCTGAGGAGTTGAAAGTTGGGTATTGTCCTCCCCTTTCCCAAGCCTGGTAAAGACCACTCCCAAGTCTCCAACTATCGCCCTATCACTTTAACATCATGTGTGTGCAAGCTGTTCGAAAAGATGGTCAGTGTCAGGCTTATGTGGTTTCTGGAGAAGGGTTGCTTTCTCTCTCTGTCGCAGAGTGGTTTCCGTAAATTACGGTGCACTTCAAACAACCTTATTAGGCTCGAGGCGCCAATCTGTGAAGCTTTTGCCTCCAAGCAACATCTTGTGGCTGTTTTTTGACCTTGAGAAGGCTTATGACACTGCCTGGCACCGTGGCATCCTCCAACAACTTCATGCCTTTGGTGTACGTGGTCGCCTGCCTGTGTTGCTTGGAGACTTCTTGACTGATCGTGTATTTCGGGTTAGTGTGGGTTCTACCTTCTCTGCGCCACTGTGCAAGGAGGAAGGTGTCCCACAGTGGAGTGTCTTAAGTGTTTCCCTGTTTGCAGTGGCCTTTAATGGTATCGTTGACACTGTGCCTGCTGGGGTATCCCCATCCCTTTATGTGGATGACTTAGCTATATGGTTTTCTGGCTCCTGCATGTCTGCTATTGAGCAGCGTATGCAACTTGCCTTGGACAAGATTTTTGCCTGGACAACTTCCAAGGGTTTTCGGTTTTCCCCTTCAAAGACTGTGGCTATGCACTTCTGTAGGATGAGAGGGGTACACCCGGACCCTGATCTCCAGCTTTGTGGCAGGAGACTCCATTGTGTTGTCATAAAGACTTTGTAGTTACTTGTAGAGAAGTATATTTTAGACTTGTGGTCGAGCGGCTTTTATATCTTGTAGTAGTTTCCCCACCAGATGTCATGTAGTGACGGGAGAGGTAAAGAATAGTATGGGACTATTTTTATTTGTCTTAGAAATATTAAACAGGTTTCTCACATGGAAAGAGTATAAGTCCCGGGTAGCTACCTCCCTGTCTCGCTATCTCTCTCTCTCTCTGTTCTAAGGCTAATCTCCGTCTCGACCTCTCTCTAGGGTTGCTTGTCTCCTTCTCAACACTCTTTCCTAAAATCTGGTGTAGCAGGGGTGTGTCACGTATGTTCCTCATGGTTACCAGATCTTTCTCACAAGAGGACTGCTGACAGCTAACTGCATCATCTCCTTACTGGCCGCTGTCGTCAGCTTTCCTCAGTGTTAAGAGTGTGTAAGCATGTTTAGCACTGCTGGATTCTCGCAGACACAACACCTTCTCATCATTTGACTTCCTGCTTCTATCTGTCTCTCTATCTATTTATCTATCTATCTATTATGTAGTCCTATATTTGCTCGGCCGCGCGAAAATGGCGTACCATCGACATTTAATAGTTATAACATATTAATACATACTACATACACATTATAATGAACTTATAAGCTAATTAAGTGAAATACATAATATTGTAAAGTAACATAATTGTATGAATATTGTATACATATATTATTCATAGTAAATAGTGATTATTCAGTAATACTACATTTTAAATAAGTTGTATACATATTTGAATAAATGCATTAAAGTAAATTATTTAACTGTAATACAGTATGTACTTGGGTTATTGTAGTGAAATGCATACATGCAAGAATAAAAATAGTTTAAAATTAAGATTATTGTAAGAGTTATTAATATTTCATTCAAAGATAATGGTACTGGTCTGCCATATATGGGTCATTCTTCTTTGTGTTATTATTATTATTTTTTTTATATATATAATTAATACTATATACAAAATATATACACTTCATTCAGGGTGTTTAACTGTGATGTTAACTCTCCCCCCACTAAACAATGACTCCAAATTAGCAATTCTTGCATGCATTCTGTGCATTGCCAACAGCAATACTGCAACTACAATGCAGATGATTATAAAGACAGAAGGTGCTTGGCTATACACATAATATGGGTTGAACATACTCAAACTCAAATCTTCCCAGGGCTTCATTGTTTCATTGATCAGCTGCATAGTTTCAAACTTAGGTGAAGTCAGCTTAATACTTGTGCTCATGTTTAAGTTCATATTAGGCAGTGGGTGGAAATGTTTGTGTGTATGGTTGATAATGGCGTAGTGATTGATGGTGGAAAAAGTAGACATGGATGGTGTAAATACCGCACAGTAGTCTGGTGCTATGTATAATCCTGAGGCTGATGTATGAGATGGTGGTATATCTGGACAGACTATGTAAACTGATGTGTTATGAGGGAAATAAAAAAACTGCGAGTGTCCAATGCGTTGATGGTGTACAAGTTTATCTGGAGCAAAAGTGAAGTTGCAATGATGATGAATATTGTTATTGCTGATGATAGCCATTTCACAAGGGACCGTATCAGTAGGCTGAAACGTGAAAATGTACGCAGGACAAAGATGAACAGCATGTAAGGATGTGCGGCACTTTCGCTCAATCGTTGACTCACTTGCGAAAGTGACAGTGTCTCGTCTCTTGGAGACCATGATGAGTTCGGTGTCTGTGTTGATGTTGATGATGACCAAAGTGTTGTTGTTTCTATAGGGGAAGGGGTGTATTTGGTATACTGTGAACAGGTCTTCCGTGATGAATGGTACATGAACTATCACTGATGTTGGTGTTAGTGTTGCTTCTAAGTACGGGTAATATTGCATAAATTCCCTACTGCGGAACAATGGCTTCAATTTATGTTTATGTATGCCTTGACTAACTATCTGACGTAGCTCATGAACTGGGAGTAACTCATTTGTGATCTTGCCATCACCAGCATTCGAAATTCCTTGCATAAGTGCCCTGAAATGATCTCTAGTGTTCTCTAATTGTAGTAGAATCGTGTCAATATGTTCTGTGATGATGGAGAAGTGCTGGAAAAGAGTAACGTTGCCCTCTAAGTCATTTATTTTATCTATACTCTCGAGAGCTACGTTTTCTGCTTGTTTCAGATTTTTCACAATTGTCTTCATTGCCGAGTTCTGTCCTGTGATGAATTTATCCTGGTATGTTAGTACCTGAGCTATCTTAATAAATTTGTTGTTTATTTCTTTAAGGTCATCGTCTGTAGCCAATCCAAAGATGTTCCCAAGAATTGCACCGCCCAGATCGAACAAACCGCGCTTTTGGCGAGTACGTGGGATATTGTTCCTGTCGCTCAGTACCTCCGTTCCATAAGATGGGAGATCTTGGATCATGACGAGCATAGTTGACTTCGCCTGTTCTAGTTTCCATTTCGCTAACTTCACCATTTCATCCACTTCCTTGGTGTTATGTGCTTGTGAAACATAATTCCCTATCTTGAAGTCCAGAGTTCGCATCGGCGTCGCAAGTCTTTCTACATAAGTAGGTAAGTCATACAAGTAATCTAGACTTATTTCAGTACTCATGACGTCCTTGACGATTGTAGTCGTGGCCGTTGGAGCTATGAGGCATCCTTGTCGTACTATATGCTTGGGGTCTAGGTGCGCATATACTCTTACTATGTATAGGAGAATCTATAGCATAAGTCCCTTCATCGTAACCTACCGAAAAAAAAAATCTATTAATTTCCTATAAAGCTGTGGTTGATGATAGTGATGATGTGCGTTACGGTTGGCTGTTATTTCATTTATAGAAGGAGTTTAAATCGATATTTAATTCTCGTAAATGATGTACTGTAGATTTGATTGGAACAGTTGCACCTATGTTCGATTGTTTGGTATATGACCTTAATTTCTTTTTGTAATCATTGTTGTGTTCTTGCTTGGTTTCTTGAGGTACGTTCACCTGTTCGGTTGTATCCGAGGCTGAATAATTATTGGATAGTTCCCTTGAAACTCGTTTTAAATGGTCAATATGAACTTGTTTTTCCTCGCCACTTGAAAGTGACCTAATTAAAACTTTGTTTGCCTTTATGTTAATTACTCTGTATGGGCCCTCAAATTTAGGGGATAATTTATTGTCTCTCGTATGAATGACTCCGTAAACAATGTCTCCTAAGCTGATAGGTGAATCTTTTGCCTTCTTGTTAAATGCCTCCGTCATTTCTTCCTTGGACATCGTTAATTGTTTTTTCACTCTTTTGTGTATGTCCTGGAATTCACGTAAACGGAGTTTAGAGTAATCATCGTAATTGTATATAGGCATGCTGTCACCTTCTAGGAGCTCATATGGTAATTTTTTATCTGTGCCATATATAATGAAATGTGGTGTGTCACCTATGGATTTATTTATAGACCCATTAATGGAGGCCTCTACTCTGGGAATCCAATCATCCCAGCTTGCATAATTTTCACTGAGAATGTGTCGTAGCACATCTAATACCTTTTTATTTTGTCTCTCTACCAACCCATTCGATGCTGGGTGATAGGCCAAAACGTTAACCTTTTTGATGTTGTATTGTTTACATATTTCTTGTAAGATCTCAGAATTAAGTTCTCCTCCATTATCACTTATTAATACCTTTGGGGTAGTAAAGCGACATATTACATTATCTGTTATTGCCTTTGCTACTGTCTCTGCTGTCTTATCTTTAATTGGAGCTAAAATGACATAACTGGAAAAATGATCCGTTGCTACGAATAAGTATAGGTTATTATTGTATGATAATGGCATCTTGAGTAAATCAACAGCGACAACGTCCCATGGTTGATGTGGTACTGGGTAATTACCCATCGGTGCAGGTGTGATTGGGTATCCTTTGTGTTTCGCACATGATTCGCATCTGTCTATATGATTGTTTATATCTCTTCGTAATGAAGGCCAGTAATAAAATAGCTGGGCTTGGTTGAATGTCTTATCCTTTCCAGGGTGTCCTGCATGTGGGCTGTCGTGTATCATTCGTAATACTTGGGGTATCATGTCATTAGGTACTACCAACTGGTTAGTATTTCTTTGGCGTTTTGGTTGTTTAGAGTTAATTTTGTATAATGTATTATTGACCATTGTGAATTGTTCAAGTGGGACATGAAGTTTGGGTAATTGTATGTCATCTCCACTTTCTAACTTGTATATTACTTTTGACCATACTGGGTCAAGTCTTTGTGCCTTTGCGATATCCTCGTGGTTTGGGATATTTCCTTTGAGATCTAACGCCGCGACCTGAATTGTGTTCGGGTTCCTAGATAATGCGTCAGCTACTATATTCATTTTACCTTGTATATAATGTATTTGTACATTGTAGTTTTCAACTGTACATTTCCATCTTGCTCTCCTCCCAGAAAGGAGTTTTTCTTTAAACATACCCACCAGTGGTTTATGGTCGGTGAATAAGTGGATTTCGTAACCATATACCAAATCTCGAAACTTTTGTAATGCAAAAATCACTGCAAGTGCCTCTAAGTCTGTAGTGCTATAATTTTTCTCCGCACCTCTTGTTTGTCTGCTGGCAAATGCAATTGGTTGATTCTTTCCTCTTTTATCTTCCTGCATCAGTACAACCCCTAATCCTTTAACTGATGCGTCTGTACAAATAAGAAATGATTTCGTGTAATTCGGATATGCTAAACAAGGTGCATTTGTTAGTTTAATTTTTAGATTGTTAAATGCCCTTTTTTGTTCTTCTTCCCATTGGAATACAGCATCTTTTTTGAGTAGTTGGAATAGAGGGAAGGCTATATGAGAGAACTGTGGTACGAAGGACCTATAGTACCCAGCCAGACCTAAAAATTGTCTAACTTCGTCAGTCGTAGTGGGTTCAGGAAAATCTCTCACTGCCTGTATTTTGTCATCAGTGGTGTGAATACCATCAGAACTTAATTTGTGGCCTAAGAAATTTATTTCCTTAAAGCAAAATTTGCATTTAGAAAGTTTAATTTTTAATCCAGCATCACTAAGCTTTTGTAAGAGTAAGTCTAATTTCCTGAGATGATCCTTAATATTCTTCGTTGCGATAATAATATCGTCAAGATAAACAAATATTCCTTGTCCTAAAATTCCGGACAATACGTAATTCATAAGACGCTGGAACGTACCGGGGCTGTCCTCAGTCCCATTGGCATTCTTGTATATTGATAATGGCCTCTGTTTGTTGAAAAGGCAGTGTATTTACGTGACTCCTGAGATACCGGAATCTGATAGTATCCGTTTAGGAGATCGATGGTCGAGAATATATTATTCTCAGGACCAATATTCTGTAGAACATCACTTAGCAATGGCATGGGAAATCTGTCTGGAATTGTGTGATTATTTAGTTTACGGTAATCTACTACCGCACGCATTTCTCCATTTCTCTTGGGCACAAAGAAAAGGGGAGCGTTCCACGGAGAAACTGAAGGCTCAATAATTCCAAGCTTTAACATTTCATCGACATACTGATTTGCAAGTGTACGCTGGGAGTGTGGTATGCGATAAGCTGGTACGAAAATTGGTGGTGTTTCTGGGTGCACATTAATCATGTGATTAATCAAGTTAGTACACCCTAATTGTTCTCCGGGCAATGCTACGGTGTCCCTGTGTGTTTCCAGCAGGGTTAACAAATCATTTTCTTCGTCAAATTCACCTGAGTGAATTAAATTCTCTTTTATTCTTTCTCTATCCGTAGATTTTATCTCACTTGTTACTCCACCAATATTTATTTCCTTCACAGGGGCGAAACATCTTTCAATATTAACTATGCAAGTTCCCTTCTTCAACTGAACTTCCCCATTCATGTGATTAATAATGAATATCTGAGTTAGCCCTTCGTCGTTCGTATGACATAATGCGTTTTCTACTGACAATCCCTTTACTTTACATAATTCTTCTAAGACAAGAACAGTACTATTCCGTAATTTGCTCTTTATGGTAACCTTCATGTATGAATTAGGTGGTATAACCAAATCATTAGTGAGATGGGCTGGAAAAATTGATAAATCAGTACTGTTATCTGGGTCACTAATTCTGGAGGATGGGGTTGCTGGTGTAAGTGGATCTATACACTCATCTGTTTGTGTATGTTTGTTTAAGCCTTTAATATTACCAATTCTTTTTGGCTCTCTTCTACCAATCGGTGAGGGCTCTGAAAGTATTTCCTCTATGAATTCATTATCAAAGTCTATTCCATTCATTTGTGGGAGTATAGTTATGTTCTCAGTTCTCATGGATCTTAAGCCCAGTAACATATGAGCTTTAATTGCTAAGTTTTCAACGATATAGAACAATGCAGAGAATGGTCTTGTAGTTTCTGTGAAACTGAGATTTAATCTTATCATACCTTTTACTGTAATCTCTTGACCATCTACTGTGTATAATTCTAAATCAGCTTCATCCAGAAAAGTTTCTTTCTTTTTATTTTTAAGAATTCTGTTTAGTTCTTCATGTGTTATTAAGTTCACTGGAGAGCCTGTATCTAAAAATAAGGAAACGTTTTGATCCTCACATACAGCTGGTATCAAGATACACTCATTTCCCAACATGCCTCCTATGTGAAGTTTAGCCTTGTTCTTCTTTACGTTTGTTCGTTTTTTGTCATGACTTGGTCTTCCCCCGATTTGAACATAGACACAATTTTTTCTACTGTTTTGCAATCACTGGTCCAGTGCCCTTGGTATCTATGATGCCTACAGTAAGGACCAAATCCTTGTGTCTTTTGATTATCCTCTTTTGCCTTGATAAAGCATTCATACCTCGTGTGTCCTGGTTTTGCACAGTAATGACACAGAATGGACCTATCCCTTGACTGTGACCTACGAGGTGATTTCCCATAAGAAGTGTTGTTTATGGCGCGAGACCTGCTCGGGCTGCGCGAAAACTTATGAAACTGCCTGTAGGAAGGCGTGTGGGAACGAGGTCTAGGCGTCTTTGTTTGTTTGGGCTGCCTCATTTCTGGTCGCGATCGATTTTGTTCTCTGTTTGGGGTCGGTGTTGATGCTTTCACAGCTGATACTGTCTCAGGTACCCTGATTCTACCAGAATGTGCATGTGTGTCGACCACACCTGCTTTACTGCACTGCATCTCTACCTCGTTCATTAAGTCTAGTAAGCACATTCCCGGGGTGTACGTGATCGTTTTGGTGATCTTAAGGGTTCTATCAGGTAATTTACACAAGGCAGCTACATAACCAATGATGTCCACGACGAGGTCTGGGGACATCTTTCCATCATCTGTTATCCACTTAGAATTCTCCAGAGTAGCTAATAGGGTTCTCTTGATTGTGGAGACATCAGCAGTTATTTCACTGAGCACATGGTTTGTAGTGTGCTCCCTTACAAGATCTACAATTTTATGTAATTCTGGAATTATACCTGGCAAGAAGTTCATACCTCCAGAAAATTTCTTCAGAAATTCAGTTTTAAATTCATCATATGTCCTAGCACGATGTAGCTTATCGGAGCGCAATAAATTGCTTGCTGGACATCTTTCCTGGCTTATGCAAGATGAAAAAATAGCAATTTTCTCTTGTTCATCTAGTATGTGGCGCTTGATGAACATTTGTTCGCACTGACTGATTAATGAAATGACATCAATGCGATCCTTGTCTGTGCCAGAGAATTTTGGGGCAGTCTTATCCTCGTGATACACAAAAACGTGAGGTGTGGTTTTTAGATCAGCAGTATTTGGTTCTTGATTCATATTTAATGATTGCCCTGTTAATTCAACTTGTACGAGTTTATCGTTATGTGAGGGAATGGTGGAATATGTATGACCGGACCGGTGAACCCTGTTAAGTATATTGGCATACGTATGCAAGGCAGCTGCAAAGTCGACACTCTCTATGTCTGAAGGGGTTTCCCACTCATCATCCGAAACTCCCGTATTTGTTTCTTTATCTATAACGTGTGGTGTGGGTTGTACAATGGGTGGGCTGTCTCTTAATTGTGAGTCTGATGTTGTGGCAATTTGTGTGTCATCTGGTATTAACGTGGGTGGTGGCGAAAATATTCCTGTCATTAAGATATGATGTTATGAAATACGCCTCTTGTTTATTTATGTCCTAGCAAAATAGATGAGTAAATAAGTTGAATATAGCTAATTTTAGCACTGAGAAGAAACGAGCAAGTATAATTTTACCCACTTGATACAGATCGTAGAGGTGTGTCGATACAAAAGTCAATCTCGGAAGAAAATACAGGTTTGATTGAAGATCTCTTGATAATTCTAGTGGTGTGTTGATGGACGATATTACTCAGGAAACTCCATGGCCTGGTATTTGTAGTGGTTAACGGCTGTCCCAGGCAAACCTCAGCATAGAACGTCGAATTTCCAACTTAACTGTGAAAATAAGTGAATATGAGTAGGAGCTATGTGAATAATGAGTAATGAGTAGTGGGTGAGAAGAGCCTGGTGTCAGTCACACGTTGCTTGGCATGGCAGACTCGCGTTGTGATGTCATCTCAGCACATGGTGACGTCGGCTTCCCACACTGGTAGCTGTGGTGAGTGAATGAGTAGCGATGAGTAACTTGAGTGAAGACGAGTGAGTAAGATGAGTTGTGAGTCGTGTCTCACTCTTCGTTTGTTTGTTCCGTTTTTCTATGTGGAAGTTTTCTCGGTCCTTTTCTCTAGTGATTTACTCGTTGTGGGATGAAGACTGCCGCTACTTGTAGGTGCGTGTAGAAGATTATACAGACGACGTAGAGTTGTTAATTGTAGTTGATTGTAGATGGCTGTAGTTGATTGTAGATGGCTGTAGTTGATTGTAGATGGCTGTAGACTTTGTAGACTATTTGCACTGTAGGCTGTATTTTGTAGGATTCAATGTAGAACTGAAGCTAATCTTGTAGTCTCGGTTGCTTTTGTAGAAATTTGCTTTTAATTCGGAGACGATGTCCGCAGATTTGCTGGTTTGTCGTTAAGCTACTTGCAAGGCGTCGAGTGATCTCTTGACCTCTGCATCAGCATAATGATCTGGGAGACGGAGGGGGCAGGATGGAGAGAATACTGTCAGGAGCTGATATTGTTGGTTGTTTTCAATCTTGATATTTTGTAGGAATTTAATGTTGATTCGTAGACGAGGTTCGTATACGTTCGCTGCTACCAAATGTCATAAAGACTTTGTAGTTACTTGTAGAGAAGTATATTTTAGACTTGTGGTCGAGCGGCTTTTATATCTTGTAGTAGTTTCCCCACCAGATGTCATGTAGTGACGGGAGAGGTAAAGAATAGTATGGGACTATTTTTATTTGTCTTAGAAATATTAAACAGGTTTCTCACATGGAAAGAGTATAAGTCCCGGGTAGCTACCTCCCTGTCTCGCTATCTCTCTCTCTCTCTGTTCTAAGGCTAATCTCCGTCTCGACCTCTCTCTAGGGTCGCTTGTCTCCTTCTCAACACTCTTTCCTAAAATCTCGTGTAGCAGGGGTGTGTCACGTATGTTCCTCATGGTTACCAGATCTTTCTCACGAGAGGACTGCTGACAGCTAACTGCATCATCTCCTTACTGGCCGCTGTCGTCAGCTTTCCTCGGTGTTAAGAGTGTGTAAGCATGTTTAGCACTGCTGGATTCTCGCAGACACAACACCTTCTCATCATTTGACTTCCTGCTTCTATCTGTCTCTCTATCTATCTATTTATCTATCTATCTATTATGTAGTCCTATAGTGTGACAGAGACGAAATTCTTGGGCCTGGCGTTTGATTGTCGTATGACATGGGTCTCACACTTGGCAAATCTTAAAACATCATGTATGAAGGCTCTCAATCTACTGGGGGTTCTGTCCCATGCCTCTTGGGGTGCTGATCGAAGGATGCTCTTGCATTTGTTTCAGGTATTTGTAACCTCTAAGCTGTCGTATGGCTGTGAGGTATATTCCTCGGCCACAGAATCAAGACTAAAAACTCTAGATGCTCTCTATCATGCTGGTCTTCGCCTTGCAACTGGGGCTTTTCGGTCCTCTCCAATTCCCAGCTTATTGGTGGAAGCTGGTGTGCCTCCCTTAGATCTACTGCGTCAGTCAGTTGCAGTACGGTGCTGGCTCCGGATTCGTCGCCTTCCAGACTCACTTCTCTGTGAATGTGTGATGAAACAGTCTTGTCTTTTGTGTTGTAGTAGACACCCTCGCATGCCTCGTCCGTTTGGCTATAGTGTTCATGATATAATGGAGGGGTTTGCTTTGTCGGCAGTACTTCTCAGTCCTGTTCAGATCCCGAGGGTTGCGCCTTGGATATTGCCCAATGTAACTTTCTGCAGGCCTTTTGCAGGCTCAAAGGATTTTGTCGCACCTCAGTGTCTTTTAAGGTTATTTTTAGAACATTCTTCTAGTCATGGTCGTTCTGTGCCTGTGTATACTGATTGCTCTAAATTCGCATGAGGTGTTGGTTTTGGAGTTGTATTTCCCAATTTTAGCCGTGGAGGTAGTCTTCCATTGGTTGCCTCAGTTTTTACTGTAGAGTTGTCAGCCATCATTTTAGCCTTGAAGTTGGTGTTTGTTCGCCCTGACAATTATTTTTTTATTTTTAGCGACTCTCAAGAAGCTCTTTTGGCCCTGGACTCTTTTAACTCTTCCCATCCCTTGGTTTTAGCTATTTTAGAGTGGCTGTTCCTCATTCGTCATTGGGGGAAGAGAGTGGATTTTTGCTGGGTTCCCACACATGTTGGTGTGGTCGGCAATGAGACTGCGGATGCATTGGCCAATGCTGCGGCTACTCAACAGTCCCCAACAGAATATCTGCTTCCTGCATATGATCTAACACCTTACTTGCGGGACAGAATGCATGTGTGTTAACAGAGGCGCTGGGATGGTGTTGCTCATAATAAGCTGAAAGAGGTCTTTCAGAGAGTGGTTGTGCCACGGGTTCTCCCTTCCATGCCTCGGTGATTGGAGGTAGCTCTTGCTAGGCTTTGCATTGGCCACTCTCGGCTTACACATGGGTTCCTGATGAGTGGTGAGATTCAACCGTACTGTGATGATTGCTTTGTTCCCCTTACTGTCCGTCACTTGCTGGTCGAGTGTCCAAGTTTGGGGGACCTGCGTCAGAGATTCCTCCATAGGCATACAGGGGTACATGGTGCCTACTGTCTCTCCTCGATGCTTGGTGGAGCCCATAGCCATTTTACTGATGTTTTTGGTTTTCTTCAGGAGGCGGCCCTCCTTCCACTTTTATAAAAAATTGTTTTTTCTTTTAACTATTCTTTTATTATTTTCAGTGTTTTATTTCTAGAAAAAGTTATTAACTTTATATCGATTATGCACTATTTATTTGCCATGTGTTTTAGCTTGTTGTCCAGCGGCATATGACCTTAGCAGTTGCGCTGCCAGTTTCTACTACAATCAATCATTGATCTCAAGAAAGCATCTGACAGGGTTCCCTATAAGAGACTGCTGTGGAAGTTGCAGACCTTTGGAGGGGTGCATGGGAACCTATTAATGTGGATGGGAAATTATCAGATGTGAAGGCAGATGAGAACAGTTGTAAGACACAAGGTTTCACAATGGAGAAATGTGACGTGCAGTACTTCACGGCCGTCATAGCTGCAGTATGTTTCTGATATATATAAATGATTTGCCAGAAGGTTGAAATAGTTATAATTATCTGTAAGGCTGCAGATGGTGAAACATATTAAATGTACTGACAGTTGTAAAAAAACTGCAAGATGACTTGGAGAAACTCCACAACTGGAGCCAGACATGGAAAATGGATTTTCATGCCAAGAAGTGTCATGTATTTGAAATGGGAATGAGTGAAAAAAGATCACACTGGATTATATAAACTTGACAATGAGATACTTAGTAAAAGTAAAGATGGGACAGACTTGGGAGTGATTATTCAGGATGACTTGTCACCAGAAAAGCATATAAGCAGAATCATTGCAGGTAATTATGGATTACTGACCAACATGAGAATGGCTTTTAATTTTATTGATGAAATGCTGAGGGAGTTGATAATGGCCTTGATAAGGCCAAGACCTAGAGTATGTAGCTGTGGTATGGTCATCTCATTTGAAGAAACATATTGATAAACTGGAGAGAGTTCAACGGATGGCAAAGAGGATGATACAATGGTTAACCTCTTAACCGCGGGGATGTTGGAAGCGCGCCGTGCTCGTCCCGCGGGGATAATCACGCTCCAACTGACTTTTTAAAAATATTTGCCAAAAATCGGTTATTATCCCTAGAATATTATATTTAAATATGTACATGGCACAGACCCTGAGCTTTCTCCTGGGATGTTTGTTGCGCCTTCGTCGACTACTGAAGGACTTGTGGAGACTTCTGAAGTTGGGTAACGAAGTCTCCACTTTACACTTCCCGATACCCCGTAATATGGTTACCACTGCCTGATATTATCACTACAAACACTATTCTATGATTTTCAAGTAGTTTGGAATCCATACTATCTATCTATCTATATACCTAGGCTGCTTCCCCCATGGAAAGGGAGGTAGCAGAGACAGGACAACACACTCCCCATTTACTCATCCATTCAAACACATTCATTCGCATCTTAGCCCCAAATGGGAGAACGGACAGATCATCACCTGTGGCGGGGGGGGGGGACAATCTGGCCGCACTATGGGGTGGTACTACTACTCTGCGGCCAGGTTGTGTTAGAAAGAATACTGCCACTGTATTCCCTGCGTGTCATAAAAGGCGACTAAAAAGGGCGGGGTGAGGGGACCAGGGACCCCCTCCTCTGTTTTTTAGTTCCTAAAAAGAGACAGGCCAGAGAATCCATACTCCAGAAAAAAAAAAACACTGTGAAAGCAACATAAACATGAGCGCATACAGGCTTTTCACCCGCGCTCGTTCCACGCTGGTATTCTGAGATGGAGCTGTCATTTATTTTAAACACACACACTTTATATTCCTAGTACATTATTACACCTATTTATATGTACAATATTGATCCATAAGTTTCCTTCACTACTAGTAGTTTATTTTCACTCCTGACATTCATTTTCTTGTTCAGTAAATCAGTGTAAAGAGCGAAGCTTTCACTTTCACTGTCATTACTCCAAGTATTTATATATTTATACTCATATTCTTTTATTAGTAATTATTTACATTCCTGTTTACATTTTCTATTTTATTTACATTATTTACATTTCGATTTTATTCACACTGTTATGCACTGTCACTTGCAGTAACTAAGGCCTCCTTTCCCTTGAAGCCAGGATGAACCTGGGACACTGAAGCACTCGTACTGGGAGTTTCTGTCACCAGTTCCTCCACTGGCTCATCACACGATTCACCAGAAAGATCGTAGTCACTGTCCATCATTATCATGGATAAATTAGCCAGTTCACGTTCCACAGCATAGTCACTTAGTCCTTTACCCCTTCCCACATGAGGTTTAGTAGTGGGCTCAGAAGCGGCAGAAATGGAGGGGCGCGAATCCGACATGGTTTCACCTTGAAACATGACAGTAAACTGAATGATGTGGCATATTATGGGCGGGTAAGGGTTGACAATGTCAGCGTTGTGACAGATGCTAATTTATACACTGTGAAATGATTGGCAGGAAATGTAGACAATACCGTACATAATAAATTAGGTAGTTCCAGGTGAATGTAAATATCACTTTGGCTTCTCCCTTCCTTTCTTAGATATATTTTTATTACAAGAATAGGTCATACGGCATATTTCAAGGGAAAATAAACAGGGAAAATTGGCGAACAAGTGCACATGGGGTGTTGCCAGGTGATAATTAGACCATTCCAGGTGTATGGTGGTATCATTTACCTTTTCTTTTTTTTTATATATTGTATAAGAATAGGGCATAGGGCACATTTCAATGGATAAAATGAGTGGAAAAATCCGGGCAGCACTTGCGTAGCGCGGCACGGCTGGGCAGGCGGGAGGAGAGGGTAATGGAGGGGAGGTAAGGAGGGGAGTCAAGGACAGGTGAAAAATGGCTAAATTGTCAACAACGGATGGGAGTACAGATGACATTAGCAGCGCTGACTATAGCTGGACACTGGCAGTACTGACAGATGATACAAGCCACCACTTGAAAGCCTGGGCGAATTCAAAATAACAGAATCACAAAAGTGACGCCCCACGGTATGATCCCTTGCCCCCGAGCGCCACAAAAATGACGCCCTGCAGTTAAGGGGTTAAGGGAACTGACCTACGAGGAGAGGTGGGATAAACTGAAGTTACCAACACTGCATGACAGAAGGAAAAGAGGTGACTTGATCTAGATGTTTAGAAATGTAAGAGAACTGGAAAGGCTGGATAAAGAGGATCTTTTTGTGTTGGATGATGGAAGAACAAGAGGTCATGACTTCAAGTTGAGGAAAAGTAGATGTCTTAATGATCTTAAAAGGTTCAATTTCCTGAACAGAAGCATAGGTATTTGGAATGACTTGGGGCTCGTTTACACGAACAGTTTCGCAGCGTGGTTTCGGAGCACAGCACAAAAACTGACTGTGTACACAAGAACACTGAACCATGTACCCTTTCTGGACACTGACGCACGGGAGCTGAATACGAGTGTGGCTACCTGTGTGGGTCCCTGCCACACACCACACACAGTCACCCATTCCCAACAACAATGGACACTTTGCCGTTGCCTGAAACCCCAACCAGTGACCTGCATATGTAAAGTGCACCATTTGAGTGGACAAAAACATTGACACTGCAACTTATTGAACATATAGAGACTAGCCTTCACTGAGAGACACAGGGGTGTCAAAGCGTCACCATTTGGGGTGTCAGGCTACAATGTCCAAAGTGTCACCTCAAAGGTGTATGCTGGACACCTTTGGGGTGTCAGAGTCAAACTGATACCTATGAAGGTGTCAAACAAATGCCTTTGGAGTGTCAGCCTAACACTCAAGGGTGTCAGTCTGACACTTTAGAGGTGTCAGTTTCACATTTTAGGCATGTCAATATTACACCTTATGGGAGTCAACCAAACACTCATCTATCTATCTATATACCTAGGTTGGTTCCCCCAAGGAAAAGGAGGTAGCCGAGACAGGACGACACACTCCCAATATACTCATCCACTCAAACACATTCATTCACATCTTACCCCCAAAGGGGAGAAGGGACAGATCCTCACCGCACCACACCGCACGAGGGTCAACTGCGCAGTGCAATCAGTGACATCTGCAGCAGGGCACGACAGCGGAGCTGGTTTAACCCTACCACATCATAATAGACCCATCCCCTTACCCGCACCTGACCTGATTAGCTGATCAAACACTCGTAGTTGTCAATATTGCACCTTATGGGTGTCAACTAAACAGTCAGGGATATCTGTCTTACACCTTATGGGAGGCAAGTAAACACTCATTGATGCAATATTACACCTAATGGATGTTAACTAAACACTCGGGGATCTCAATCTGACACTTTAGAAGTGTCAACTGCACACTTAGGGTTGTCTGTCTGTCACCTCGGAAGGCGTCAAGCCTATAATCTAAGAGTGTCGTTTGGGGTGTCCAGCCTACATCCAATACCACAATTACAGGGTGGAGCTACTCATACATAAGAAATTTAAAATCTTTTAACTTGATACTTGCTAATATTTTGCTGGCCTTATGAAAGTCAAATGATTATATCAGGATCCATAAAGCCACTGAAGTATATGAATATTAAACTTTATTACAAAACACATTCCAAAACTACATAAAATACCTATACAGTGCCATTTATTGCAAGTAAATATTTTAACTAGAGATAATGAGCAGGTATTTATAAATATCAATGACTAATGTCAATGACTTTGGTTAAACAAATTTTATGCATAAAGGAATATCACAACACAATTTAACTCATTAAATATAGTTCAGTACAGACACACCTTGCTATACTGTGGCACTTTATTCGATACGTGCTTTAACAATGGTTAAAAATTAACGTCCCTGCATAGTGATGGCCAGTCCCCGGTATTACAATGAGTCTTCATCCAATGTGTGTGTTGATTACAACTAATTTTCATTTTGTTCTGATTTTGATGATACAATAGGTTTATTTTTTTGCCTAGGATGATTTTACTCATTGGTGGGTAAACACTGCCATTTTGGGGTACCGTTTACTCAGTCTGGTTTCTTTCCAGATCTACTTTTGATTATTTCATATTTTATATTTGGGTTTCGGTGAGTTATTAACTGCTTTTAGGCTTAGATCAGCTTGTTTTAAAGCTATTTAGGCGATTAAGTGAGCTAGAAACGATTTTAAACTCATATAGGTGCGTTTTGGACTTATTTGGAGGTGGATCCCTAGGCTCCCAAACACATCCCTATATTTTAAGTGTTATATCATCCCTGTTATACGATACCCCAGCATGACTATAGGTTCCCCCAAATGCATCCCAACGTTATGCAGGGGAGGACCTGTATTGTATGGAAGTGGCAAGTAAGATAATACCAGTATTGTAAGGAACAAAAGCAATACATGAATGAAACATCATAATACACATACACTCTAACATAACAATACACTAATAATGTAAAGGAATCCAATGTTAATAAGTTACAACACTTTGTCGCCACCTTTTTCACCTATTTGCTGGGTTACACTTCCTGTTGATGCCCGTACAGGTGCTAGGATGGTCAATCTCCGTCTCACTTGCAGACATACTGCAGTGGTGCACTTCAATAAACACAGGGAATAATAGCATTAAAACACACACACACACACACACACACACACACACCAAATTTGATAGGTACTGAATACTGTATTTTTAATCAATAATGCATTGGGGCACTTCACTAAACACAGGGAAGTGCATTGGGGCACTTCACTAAACACAGGGAATAATAGCATCACACACACACACACACACACACACACACACACACACACACACACACACAGTCACCACCCCAGATTTGATAGATATTGAATATTTTCAATCAGTAATGAACAGAAAAATGCATTTAAAAATCATATTTTTCCTACTACTGTATGGTCTAGCAGCTGGGACATCTCAATAAACTGACTCATTGTTCATTTTAACTGAATGGTATTTGTTAGATCTACAGAATTTGATACAGCTAGCAGAATTTAGGATTAACAAGGTTCAATATAGCAAGGGTTTACTATAAATGCTGTGCAGCTTCACCTAATTAATATTTGTCACAAAGAAAAATAATTCCTGAATAGAGACCACATTTGACTGACCATTTCCACTACAGTATCTTGTTTCGATTCAGCTTTGCCAAAAGATTAATGCTTTTTATATCTTTTTTGCATGAGTCACTGTGCCCTAGCACCACCTTCCGAAGGGAAGTTAAAGTCCTTACCATATTTTTTGGAAAGGCAATGTTAAATACATAAAATGAAGCAAGTAAACAAAAAAAATCGATTAATCGGCATCCTGACCCAGCAACAAGTACATTTTCAGCATAAATCTTCAACAAACCATCAAGAAAAGAATCCCCTTGCCATAAAATACATGGGTCAGCATTAGTTTCACCAACTTCATTATCTTTCCTTATGAAGTCATCAAGTTTCTCCTTATCATTCCCCTTATCTGAAGAAGAGCTGCACTGTATAGCATCCGATGAAGGGAAAAAAAAATTACCATTTTGAAAAGGTCAAATCTTACAATTAAAATGAAATAATGCCAATACACAACCACCATTGATGTAGGGAAAAAAGGTGGATGTTTGTAACATTAAGGTCACTATTTTTTTTTTAACCTCAGGCTGTCTGGCCTATGGTCCTTTCGCAGGAAGAAGTCCGTTCAGGGTGTGGCAGAAGTTGGACTTTCCCCGAGTGCGACGTTGCCAATTTGACCACCAATTATCGGATTATCACTACCTACCCCCATCCCACCTGTTTCTCCCTCTCTCTCTCTCTCTCTCTCTCTCTCTCTCTCTCTCTCTCTCTCTATATATATATATATATATATATATATATATATATATATATATATTGTATATATTCATTATTTATTTTCAACTTTTTTTCCACACCACCTATGAGGTAAAAGTCTAGGCGCGTTTTATTTTTAAGAGGTTTCCCCTGTAGGCCTAATCCTCTCTCTGACCCTGGGTCCCTCGCCGACCTCGGCTTGGCAACATGGGAAAAAAGCACTGCCACGTGTCGTAGAATTCATTCAAATCGTTGTTTTAATTCTAAAAAGTGATACTCAATGTACTATATAGCTTCCTTTATTATAAACAGAATATAAAAAACAATTTCAAATACCACATAGATGGGAAATAAGAGCGAGAGAGGCATGTACTATGGTTGATTTGGCAGCATCGCTAGAGGTGATTCACCAGGTGGGCTCCACCCTGAACGGACTTCTTGCGGTGAAAGGACCATAGCAGACTCACTGACCGTCGACAAGTAACCGCTTCCTAAGAATCATCATGTGCAGGATATTCGTATTCCTAGCGGTAAACAAAGCCTTGCCACTGCTTGGCAATTCATTGGGGATTGATGTTTTTTAAGTAGCTACAATGAATGTCGTAAACTGGTTGTAAAGAAAAGCAGTCTCTACCAACACTTTCTAATTCGTGAACGGCTGAATGAGTTAAAGTGGTTAATTTCAAGTTTTAGTGAAACGGGTTTACATTACTAAGGATTGATGGATTTTAAGTACAATGAATGCTGAAAACAGTTTGTAGAGAAAAATAATTTCAACCAACACTTTTTAATTAAATAACGAGTGAGAGCTCAAGTTTAATAGAATGGGTATAGACATTTTTCAAGTTTTAGTGAAATACAGGTACATCGACAATTTCTGAAGTCACTGATAAAAGCATAAGCAAAATAGACTTATATTTCCTGTCCTTCTTTTTGGTTGTACCTGCTTCCATTCTTCGATGCTGCACACACGCAGGTTCAGATTTCAGATGTGGCAGCCTCACTATCAATTCAGTTTAATTTTGCAGACCTTCACAAAAGCTCTTGTGCCCATCCCAGCCCAGGAGCCTGCTGAACTCTGCAATTATCTGAAAATAATCATGCAAAGTAAAACATACAGGCCTCAAACAGTCAACTTATTGACCACAAACAAGAACATGACATCATGTATAAGCAAAGAATGCATTCTGTATAAATGAAATAGAGAATGTAGCTGCGTCGGTGACAAGGAACACGTAAATTAGTGCTATGGTCATACTTCATTTCTGCCATAGGAGGATTTAATACAAGTTTATAAAAACAGAATTCATGATACTGATGTGAAGAGTGAAGCTGTCAACAATCTGAGAGTGCCAAGTAGAAGAACAGCTACATGAAACATCAGGGTCCAATACTTGTGAAAGTTAGTATTGCATGGGAGATGAATGCACAGTGAACTGACTGAAAACCTGCCTGAACATATTATACTATACCTCATTTTCACAGAAGAGGATGGGGTATTCGGCTTGAACTTCAGCCAATCTGGCACAATTCTTCACCACCATGGTTCTCCTGTGGTTGGCAGTAGCACCCAATGAATCTTCTATTAATGAAGAATTCCGCTTGCCAGGAAGCTCATGAAACTGCTCTTTTAGCAACTGTATATGCTTATCAACAGAAGAATCATCTTCTGTGGGTAGCCTTTCTGGGTGAAAGTTTGTAATGTTCCAAACATTATATATTTTTTTATGATTAGCAGAGTCCCTATTACTAGTCGTCTTCAGTTTCTTTGCTTGAGCCTTTGGTTCACTACTATCTCTTCTTTTTCTGGTATGCTTGAATTTGTCCCTCAGCCTCTTCTTCCAGAGACCCTACAATACAGAGAGAAAAGGAAAAATAAAGCAAGAACTCTGTTTTACTTGATATACTACTGTAGTGTAATGGTGCATAGAATATTTGATGAGTATAATAAAGGCATCTCCAAACGGAGGAAGAGAATTAGACTGTGCTTTGTGTTTACAGCATATTCAGCATTTTCTAATGAGATCATACAAGCAGTGTAAATCAGTACAATATGAGGCAGAAATGACAGGCCTTAGACAATATATTGTGGACTTATAAATTTTCGAATAGTTATATACTGTAAATCATGTTTTTCATAAGTTTTAAATTATATGATCTTTTCACTCTGACTGCTGGACCACTGTATAACAACAAACATAATATACAGCAGAACAAAAACTTTCCACATCCAGAAAAAAAAAAAAAAAAAACGACCCTTGCACCATATAACATCAACTGAACGTATGAATTAGAATACAGCTGTCCTACAATTTCAGAGTAAGAAATTACTGAAAAAAAAGGTTATATACATACAGCATTCTGCATTACAACTACAGTGTAAACAAATGTGGAAGCATCACTTACAAAAAATTTAAACCTCCAAAAGTGAATTCTGTATTAAATATTATTAGGCTGCCATGGGTGTATATCCCTGCATTGTTAGCTGTAGTGGATTGGTTTTCAAACACTGATTTATGTTCTGAGTATATTAACTACTCGCAAAAAAGATGAAACACCAAAGCATCATCACTGAGGAGGCCTCCTGCTGATGAGGAAACATCTCAAGGAAGCTCGTTAACCCATCACGTCCCGAGCTATTTCGCACCTCTGACACCCCCAATCCCAAGGCATTTTTGAAAAATTCTTTTTTGGCTAAAACCTCCGCTTTTGGTGAGAAACATCGAAAATTCATAGAGAAATCGCCCACCTGTGGTTTAAAATACTCGATCCAGGTAGCAGTACCTCCTTACCTTACTGGGTTTTCTAACAGGCTGGCACCAAAGAAAACGAGTTCTATGGGAGGGTAACTATTTCACACCACTCATAAACGGTATTTATTTATTTACATGGTACGAATTTATATGTAGTACGAGAGTGTATGTCACCCTGGTCTTGACTGGGGACCAAATTTGCTGTGGTGGTTTGTGGTATTATGGTGGGGAGTGTCTATGTGGGAGTTGATCTGATGGTGAGTGTTTGTGTGGTGCCTGATTTGGTGACAAGTGCTTGTGTTGGTACTGATATGGTGGCGGATCGCTATGTGGTGAATCTGGTGGTGGATGTTTGTATGGCAACTGATTGGGTGGTGGGTGACGGTGTAGTTGCGCATGTATTGAAAAATGTTTGTGCGATAGATGTTTGTCTGGTGACAGATGGGGTGTACTATAGACATGGCTGCTCAACGCTGTCTGAATCTATAAGGTCCACAGTCAAAATTTGAATGGACAAAATTGGGGACTCTCCAGGAGTTTCAGAGGGAACCTGTGTGTCAGGCCTTATAGCCAGAGCTACTGTTATGGCCAGCTGCTTCTGTCTCCTCTCCTCTGACTCAAGTGGTCTCTAGGATCCGTTGGCTCTTATAATTATTGTGTCTGCCCCGGTGGTTTATAGTATTCTCTTGAATTTGCAGAGTGCGAGGTGCAACTGTCTCATTGAACACAGGGCAGTGCCATGTTTGATTCTTTGTGTTTATTATAAAAAGTTCAGTGCATCATAGCACTGAATATGGACGCAGGCCTTGCCCCAACAAGGAACGATCATCTTTGTTTTTGTTATTGGGCAGAGCAGCGAATACTGCATAGCTGAGGTGGTTACTTTCGTATTGTTGGAATCCGCCACTAGTCTTCTGATCTATGCTGCTGTGCGGTCTGGGTTGGTTGGTCCACGCCTCTCCAAGTCTTGTAGCACATCTGCCACTGTGAGAACTTTGGCGAACTCCACATTCAACCCAAAAGTGTGATATCTCGACGTCATCACAGTAAGGTTGTTATTGCCAACATCCTTGGAGACGCAATGGGGAGTGAGGTTGATGGATTGTGTGCCTCGAGGCTTGACCTCCATCCTCGGCAATGAAATAAAAGTCCCGTTGATTGCTATTATCAGATTCGATAGTATATTGCTTGTCTTTTTGTAGGGCAGAGTGAAGCACAGTAGTATCCTGTAGGAGGGATCTCGCATTTTATTGAAGTCCTCCATCTCGATGGTGAATTTGAACTCCGAGTGTAATTGGTCTTGTATAAGACAATGTATCAGGAAGGACTCCTTCTTGGTTGAAACACACTGCACGAAATCTACACTGGCCACAGGAGGCAGGGTTAGGAGAGATGGTGTGTCAGTCAGGCTGATTTAATTAGTGTGCCGTGAGACCAATGACAGGCACCATAATTCAGCACCAACATACATCTTGTCACCCTGGTCTTGACTGGGGACCAAATTTCCTGTGGTGGTTTGTGGTATTATGGTGGGGAGTGTCTATGTGGGAGTTGATCTGATGGTGAGCGTTTGTGTGGTGCCTGATTTGGTGACAAGTGTTTGTGTTGGTACTGATATGGTGGCGGATCGCTATGTGGTGAATCTGGTGGTGGATGTTTGTATGGCAACTGATTGGGTGGTGGGTGACGGTGTAGTTGCGCATGTATTGAAAAGTGTTTGTGCGATATATGTTTGTCTGGTGACAGATGGGGTGTACTACAGACATGGGTGCTCAACGCTGTCTGAATCTATAAGGTCCACAGTCAAAATTTGAATGGACAAAACTGGGGACTCTCCAGGAGTTTCAGAGCGAACCTGTGTGTCAGGCCTTATAGCCAGAGCTACTGTTATTGCCAGCTGCTTCTGTCTCCTCTCCTCTTACTCAAGTGGTCTCTAGGATCCGTTGGCTCTTATAATTATTGTGTCTGCCCCGGTGGTTTATAGTATTCTCTTGAATTTGCAGAGTGCGAGGTGCAACTGTCTCATTAAACACAGGGCAATGCCATGTTTGATTCTTTGTGTTTATTAATAATAAGTTCAGTGCATCATAGCACTGAATATGGACGCAGGCCTTGCCCCAACAAGAAACGATCATCTTTGTTTTTGTTATTGGGCAGAGCAGCGAATACTGCATAGCTGAGGTGGTTACTTTCGTATTGTTGGAATCCGCCACTAGTCTTCTGATCTATGCTGCTTTGCGGTCTGGGTTGGTTGGTCCACGCCTCTCCAAGTCTTGTAGCACATCTGCCTCTGTGAGAACTTTGGCGAACTCCACATTCAACCCAAAAGTGTGACATCTCGACGTCATCACAGTAAGGTTGTTATTGCCAACATCCTTGGAGACGCAATGGGGAGTGAGGTTGATGGATTGTGTGCCTCGAGGCTTGACCTCCATCCTCGGCAATGAAATAAAAGTCCCGTTGATTGCTATTATCAGATTCGATAGTATATTGCTTGTCTTTTTGTAGGGCAGAGTGAAGCACAGTAGTATCCTGTAGGAGGGATCTCGCACTTTATTGAAGTCCTCCATCTCGATGGTGAATTTGAACTCCGAGTGTAATTGGTCTTGTATAAGACAATGTATCAGGAAGGACTCCTTCTTGGTTGAAACACACTGCGCGAAATCTACACTGGCCACAGGAGGCAGGGTTAGGAGAGATGGTGTGTCAGTCAGGCTGATTTAATTAGTGTGCCGTGAGACCAATGACAGGCACCATAATTCAGCACCAAGATACATCTTGTCACCCTGGTCTTGACTGGGGACCAAATTTGCTGTGGTGGTTTGTGGTATTATGGTGGGGAGTGTCTATGTGGGAGTTGATCTGATGGTGAGTGTTTGTGTGGTGCCTGATTTGGTGACAAGTGCTTGTGTTGGTACTGATATGGTGGCGGATCGCTATGTGGTGAATCTGGTGGTGGATGTTTGTATGGCAACTGATTGGGTGGTGGGTGACGGTGTAGTTGCGCATGTATTGAAAAGTGTTTGTGCGATAGATGTTTGTCTGGTGACAGATGGGGTGTACTATAGACATGGCTGCTCAACGCTGTCTGAATCTATAAGGTCCACAGTCAAATTTTGCCTGGACAAAACTGGGGACTCTCCAGGAGTTTCAGAGCGAACCTGTGTGTCAGGCCTTATAGCCAGAGCTACTGTTATTGCCAGCTGCTTCTGTCTCCTCTCCTCTGACTCAAGTGGTCTCTAGGATCCGTTGGCTCTTATAATTATTGTGTCTGCCCCGGTGGTTTATAGTATTCTCTTGAATTTGCAGAGTGCGAGGCGCAACTGTCTCATTGAACACAGGGTAGTGCCATGTTTGATTCTTTGTGTTTATTAATAAAAAGTTCAGTGCATCATAGCACTGAATATGGACGCAGGCCTTGCCCCAACAAGGAACGATCATCTTTGTTTTTGTTATTGGGCAGAGCAGCGAATACTGCATAGCTGAGGTGGTTACTTTCGTATTGTTGGAATCCGCCACTAGTCTTCTGATCTATGCTGCTGTGCGGTCTGGGTTGGTTGGTCCACGCCTCTCCAAGTCTTGTAGCACATCTGCCACTGTGAGAACTTTGGCGAACTCCACATTCAACCCAAAAGTGTGACATCTCGACGTCATCACAGTAAGGTTGTTATTGCCAACATCCTTGGAGACGCAATGGGGAGTGAGGTTGATGGATTGTGTGCCTCGAGGCTTGACCTCCATCCTCGGCAATGAAATAAAAGTCCCGTTGATTGCTATTGTCAGACTCGATAGTATATTGCTTGTCTTTTTGTAGGGCAGAGTGAAGCACAGTAGTATCCTGTAGGAGGGATCTTGCACTTTATTGAAGTCCTCCATCTCGATGGTGAATTTGAACTCCGAGTGTAATTGGTCTTGTATAAGACAATGTATCAGGAAGGACTCCTTCTCGGTTGAAACACACTGCGTGAAATCTACACTGGCCACAGGAGGCAGGGTTAGGAGAGATGGTGTGTCAGTCAGGCTGATTTAATTAGTGTGCCGTGAGACCAATGACAGGCACCATAATTCAGCACCAAGATATATCTTGTCACCCTGGTCTTGACTGGGGACCAAATTTGCTGTGGTGGTTTGTGGTATTATGGTGGGGAGTGTCTATGTGGGAGTTGATCTGATGGTGAGTGTTTGTGTGGTGCCTGATTTGGTGACAAGTGCTTGTGTTGGTACTGATATGGTGGCGGATCACTATGTGGTGAATCTGGTGGTGGATGTTTGTATGGCAACTGATTGGGTGGTGGGTGACGGTGTAGTTGCGCATGTATTGAAAAGTGTTTGTGCGATAGATGTTTGTCTGGTGACAGATGGGGTGTACTATAGACATGGCTGCTCAACGCTGTCTGAATCTATAAGGTCCACAGTCAAAATTTGAATGGACAAAACTGGGGACTCTCCAGGAGTTTCAGAGGGAACCTGTGTGTCAGGCCTTATAGCCAGAGCTACTGTTATTGCCAGCTGCTTCTGTCTCCTCTCCTCTGACTCAAGTGGTCTCTAGGATCCGTTGGCTCTTATAATTATTGTGTCTCCCCCGGTGGTTTGTAGTATTCTCTTGAATTTGCAGGGTGCGAGGTGCAACTGTCTCATTGAACACAGGGCAGTGCCATGTTTGATTCTTTGTGTTTATTAATAAAAAGTTCAGTACATCATAGCACTGAATATGGACGCAGGCCTTGCCCCAACAAGGAACGATCATCTTTGTTTTTGTTATTGGGCAGAGCAGCGAATTCTGCATACCTGAGGTGGTTACTTTCGTATTGTTGGAATCCGCCACTAGTCTTCTGATCTATGCTGCTGTGCGGTCTGGGTTGGTTGGTCCACGCCTCTCCAAGTCTTGTAGCACATCTGCCTCTGTGAGAACTTTGGCAAACTCCACATTCAACCCAAAAGTGTGACATCTCGACGTCATCACAGTAAGGTTGTTATTGCCAACATCCTTGGAGACGCAATGGGGAGTGAGGTTGATGGATTGTGTGCCTCGAGGCTTGACCTCCATCCTCGGCAATGAAATAAAAGTCCCGTTGATTGCTATTATCAGATTCGATAGTATATTGCTTGTCTTTTTGTAGGGCAGAGTGAAGCACAGTAGTATCCTGTAGGAGGGATCTCGCACTTTATTGAAGTCCTCCATCTCGATGGTGAATTTGAACTCCGAGTGTAATTGGTCTTGTATAAGACAATGTATCAGGAAGGACTCCTTCTTGGTTGAAACACACTGCGCGAAATCTACACTGGCCACAGGAGGCAGGGTTAGGAGAGATGGTGTGTCAGTCAGGCTGATTTAATTAGTGTGCCGTGAGACCAATGACAGGCACCATAATTCAGCACCAAGATACATCTTGTCACCCTGGTCTTGACTGGGGACCAAATTTGCTGTGGTGGTTTGTGGTATTATGGTGGGGAGTGTCTATGTGGGAGTTGATCTGATGGTGAGTGTTTGTGTGGTGCCTGATTTGGTGACAAGTGCTTGTGTTGGTACTGATATGGTGGCGGATCGCTATGTGGTGAATCTGGTGGTGGATGTTTGTATGGCAACTGATTGGGTGGTGGGTGACGGTGTAGTTGCGCATGTATTGAAAAGTGTTTGTGCGATAGATGTTTGTCTGGTGACAGATGGGGTGTACTATAGACATGGCTGCTCAACGCTGTCTGAATCTATAAGGTCCACAGTCAAATTTTGCCTGGACAAAACTGGGGACTCTCCAGGAGTTTCAGAGCGAACCTGTGTGTCAGGCCTTATAGCCAGAGCTACTGTTATTGCCAGCTGCTTCTGTCTCCTCTCCTCTGACTCAAGTGGTCTCTAGGATCCGTTGGCTCTTATAATTATTGTGTCTGCCCCGGTGGTTTATAGTATTCTCTTGAATTTGCAGAGTGCGAGGCGCAACTGTCTCATTGAACACAGGGTAGTGCCATGTTTGATTCTTTGTGTTTATTAATAAAAAGTTCAGTGCATCATAGCACTGAATATGGACGCAGGCCTTGCCCCAACAAGGAACGATCATCTTTGTTTTTGTTATTGGGCAGAGCAGCGAATACTGCATAGCTGAGGTGGTTACTTTCGTATTGTTGGAATCCGCCACTAGTCTTCTGATCTATGCTGCTGTGCGGTCTGGGTTGGTTGGTCCACGCCTCTCCAAGTCTTGTAGCACATCTGCCACTGTGAGAACTTTGGCGAACTCCACATTCAACCCAAAAGTGTGACATCTCGACGTCATCACAGTAAGGTTGTTATTGCCAACATCCTTGGAGACGCAATGGGGAGTGAGGTTGATGGATTGTGTGCCTCGAGGCTTGACCTCCATCCTCGGCAATGAAATAAAAGTCCCGTTGATTGCTATTGTCAGACTCGATAGTATATTGCTTGTCTTTTTGTAGGGCAGAGTGAAGCACAGTAGTATCCTGTAGGAGGGATCTCGCACTTTATTGAAGTCCTCCATCTCGATGGTGAATTTGAACTCCGAGTGTAATTGGTCTTGTATAAGACAATGTATCAGGAAGGACTCCTTCTCGGTTGAAACACACTGCGTGAAATCTACACTGGCCACAGGAGGCAGGGTTAGGAGAGATGGTGTGTCAGTCAGGCTGATTTAATTAGTGTGCCGTGAGACCAATGACAGGCACCATAATTCAGCACCAAGATATATCTTGTCACCCTGGTCTTGACTGGGGACCAAATTTGCTGTGGTGGTTTGTGGTATTATGGTGGGGAGTGTCTATGTGGGAGTTGATCTGATGGTGAGTGTTTGTGTGGTGCCTGATTTGGTGACAAGTGCTTGTGTTGGTACTGATATGGTGGCGGATCACTATGTGGTGAATCTGGTGGTGGATGTTTGTATGGCAACTGATTGGGTGGTGGGTGACGGTGTAGTTGCGCATGTATTGAAAAGTGTTTGTGCGATAGATGTTTGTCTGGTGACAGATGGGGTGTACTATAGACATGGCTGCTCAACGCTGTCTGAATCTATAAGGTCCACAGTCAAAATTTGAATGGACAAAACTGGGGACTCTCCAGGAGTTTCAGAGGGAACCTGTGTGTCAGGCCTTATAGCCAGAGCTACTGTTATTGCCAGCTGCTTCTGTCTCCTCTCCTCTGACTCAAGTGGTCTCTAGGATCCGTTGGCTCTTATAATTATTGTGTCTCCCCCGGTGGTTTGTAGTATTCTCTTGAATTTGCAGGGTGCGAGGTGCAACTGTCTCATTGAACATAGGGCAGTGCCATGTTTGATTCTTTGTGTTTATTAATAAAAAGTTCAGTACATCATAGCACTGAATATGGACGCAGGCCTTGCCCCAACAAAGAACGATCATCTTTGTTTTTGTTATTGGGCAGAGCAGCGAATTCTGCATACCTGAGGTGGTTACTTTCGTATTGTTGGAATCCGCCACTAGTCTTCTGATCTATGCTGCTGTGCGGTCTGGGTTGGTTGGTCCACGCCTCTCCAAGTCTTGTAGCACATCTGCCTCTGTGAGAACTTTGGCAAACTCCACATTCAACCCAAAAGTGTGACATCTCGACGTCATCACAGTAAGGTTGTTATTGCCAACATCCTTGGAGACGCAATGGGGAGTGAGGTTGATGGATTGTGTGCCTCGAGGCTTGACCTCCATCCTCGGCAATGAAATAAAAGTCCCGTTGATTGCTATTATCAGATTCGATAGTATATTGCTTGTCTTTTTGTAAGGCAGAGTGAAGCACAGTAGTATCCTGTAGGAGGGATCTCGCACTTTATTGAAGTCCTCCATCTCGATGGTGAATTTGAACTCCGAGTGTAATTGGTCTTGTATAAGACAATGTATCAGGAAGGACTCCTTCTTGGTTGAAACACACTGCGCGAAATCTACACTGGCCACAGGAGGCAGGGTTAGGAGAGATGGTGTGTCAGTCAGGCTGATTTAATTAGTGTGCCGTGAGACCAATGACAGGCACCATAATTCAGCACCAAGATACATCTTGTCACCCTGGTCTTGACTGGGGACCAAATTTTCTTTGGTGGTTTGTGGTATTATGGTGGGGAGTGTCTATGTGGGAGTTGATCTGATGGTGAGTGTTTGTGTGGTGCCTGATTTGGTGACAAGTGCTTGTGTTGGTACTGATATGGTGGCGGATCGCTATGTGGTGAATCTGGTGGTGGATGTTTGTATGGCAACTGATTGGGTGGTGGGTGACGGTGTAGTTGCGCATGTATTGAAAAGTGTTTGTGCGATAGATGTTTGTCTGGTGACAGATGGGGTGTACTACAGACATGGCTGCTCAACGCTGTCTGAATCTATAAGGTCCACTGTCAAAATTTGAATGGACAAAATTGGGGACTCTCCAGGAGTTTCAGAGCGAACCTGTGTGTGAGGCCTTATAGCCAGAGCTACTGTTATTGCCAGCTGCTTCTGTCTCCTCTCCTCTGACTCAAGTGGTCTCTAGGATCCGTTGGCTCTTATAATTATTGTGTCTGCCTGTCACGAATCAATTCGCGACATTTCCCTTTTGTGAGAAGCCACGAACTATTAGTGGAAAACTCACTGTGTATCGCTCAGTTAACCGTTTCTCCCTCCATTTCGGGGTATACTTTTCAAAACATTCGTCACCGTTTTCAAAAGTGATCGATTTAATGCACGTCACTAAGTGCGCTACTGAGCGATACAATTGTTTCTTTATCGTTCGCCTCTGCTCTCCTGAACCGTTAGCCACGCCTTATTCCGGTGGCTTGTGCGTTCTGCCTATGCATTATTTGAATTCAGTCTTGTGTTTGCTGTGACGGAGAAAGGGTCTGTGCTCAGAAGTGGAGAGGTCAGCTAGCACCCCAAGCTCCATTAGTACAGTTAATCCCAGTACTCCCACCCCTCGGGTGATACATAGTATTCATCGACTGGTATTTCTTTTGTGTATTTCCTAGTTTTAAGAGCTTAGTTAAGGTGTTTTTCCTAGGCGTAAGTATTTAGCTTCTGTGTGAGTGAGCGAGTGCGTCTCATTGATTTGATTTGAAATGTAATGTTAAATTTATTTTTGTAATCAATAAATTTAACAGTTCTATTTCTTGAGCTTAATGTAAAGTAAAAATCTTGTTTCATTTCTCCATAATTAAGCTTATTTCCCATATAGCTCCTAGCTTGCATAAACGTTTTACTATTCATAACTGGTACTTAGACCAGTCTTGTTGTATTAACTTAAAATCCGTTGTGCCAGGAGTTAATGCATCAGCAAGAACCTGATGTTATTATTATTAGTATTAGTTATTTATTGTCAGGGGTGATGTAACTTTCTCCAGAGGCTAACAGTACAGTAATTCAGCAATTGTGAGTAATTAGTCTCTGCTGTGTACTGTTGAGAAAGTTTATAAATTCTCGTTCTTAGAGAATCTTAGCAAATCAGCGTAAAGTAATCGTTGCTTGATGTAGCAAGACAATCTTTGTCTCTGCTCTTCAATATTATTGAATATTATTATCAATTTGAATAATATTTAACCATTTATTTCAAAATTACCCTGATATTATAAAAACCCCGTGACAATTGGCGACCTCGCCAGGATATTAACTCCTAGCTCTAAAGCTATTCACGAGATAGTGCTCACTCATTCATATTTAGGTATTTATCATTAAAGTTTATAGGCACAAGCTTACTGGTGTTTACCCTTAATTTAGCAAGTGAATTTTGCTTTATTAATCAATAGAATACTTAACTCTAGTTTATTTTTGGTAACGCCAGACAATTTTATTCGCTTCTGGGAAGTCGCCGTACCATTGTGTTTATTACTGAGTCTTCCCAGTCATTTACATTTTTGATTTATTCTTTGCCAGTTAACTGGATAAGACTGGTCACCACTAGCTTGTGTCTGTACTCTTTACTTTTGTTTATTAGTATTCGTCGCTAAGCAGTCAGTACTCAATTTCGGTTTGCTTAATAAATTAGCGAAATGGCTACTACTGTATTTTTACAGGAAGCCAAAGAAATGGGTCTTTCGGACCCAACCGAAATTAAAGAGTATATACTCTCACGGCATAATCAGGAGCAGCAGCGCGAGAATGATGCCCGTGAAGAGCGTAAGATTCAGCGCGAATACGAGCGAGAACAGCGCGAACAACGTGAAAGAGAGCGTGCATATGAACAAGAGCAGCGTGAGAAAGAGCGCGAATACAAGCGAGAACAGCGCGAACACGAGCAGAAACAACGCGAGCTCGAGTTAGAAAAAGAGCGACAACAGCGCGAACTCGACTTAGAACATGAGCGAGAACAGCGTGAGGAACGAGAGAGAGAACGTCAATATGAGCGTGAACAACGAGACAAAGAACGAGAACATGAACTTGAAGTGCTGAAGCTCAAGCGAGATTCCTTGGCTTCAGACACGTCTGGTGCAGTTGGTCCAAGCTCCACGAGCGTTCTTCCTGCACATGTCCTGGCGACCCCACGCATCAAGCTTCCTTCATACAAGGAAAGCGAGCGAATCGAGCCGTACATAGCTCGTTTTGAGGACATGGCAGACATGTATCAACTGGATGAGGCAGCTAAGCGGATCCAATTTCTTAGCCTATTTGAGGGCCCTGCCCTCGATATTCTCCACAGAATTCGTGGAGACAATCTCACATATGAGATGATGAAAGCTGCACTCATTAAGGCGTATGGTCTCACAGTAGACGACGCCAAAGTTCAGTTCATGCGAGCTCGTCTCCAAGACAAGGAGACAGCTGTTCAGTTCCTTGATCGTCTCACAGCTTACTTAAATGAGTGGATGGAGAAAGATGAAACTCCTTCCACGCGTGAGGGGATAATTGACCTTATGCTGCGTACACAGCTAGAGAGGTCGTGGCCTGCTGAGCTCATAGCACAGCTTAAGATCTGCCAGGTGAAAGATGCCAGCCAAATGGCAGAAAAGGCTGACGCATTCTTTACTGCATACGGGTATCAAGCTCGTAAGCAAAACACCTGGAGCAGAAAAGATACTGCCAAGTCTGGGAAGCCGTCTCAGACTGAACCCCAGCAACAAGGCCATTCTCAGAATAATGGCCAAGGTCCAAAACCGCAGTGGAAGGACCAGGGGCAAAACACTCAGAAACCTGAGTGGAAGAGGTACAACAAGTACCCTAACCAGCAGCAGTATCAGCCACGCAACCGACCGTCGGGACAAACTTTTTCACCACCAGCTCAAAAGAGGCAGGAAGCGAATGCAGCCTTCATTCCTCAGCAGCAGCACGGTGGTCACGTCCCTACCAGTGTGGGTACTTCCCCACAGTTCACTAGTCCCACAGTGACAGTGAACCCCCCTCCACAGATGGCCAATGTTCCATCTTATAATTCTCAAGGCACAATGTTTGCTGCATCAATTCAGCAGCCTCATGAGTGGCTAGCTGCTTCCTCCACAGGCCCTCCCACAGGTGATAGTACCTTCCTTGTACAGCCAGGGTTTGTGGGAGGCATTCCTGTGAAGGTCCTGAGAGACAATGGTTCCTCAGGTTGCTCTGTTAAGCAGAGTTTAGTTCGGCCTGAGCAGTATACAGGTCGACAGATCCATGCAAAGCTTATTGATGGATCAGTGAGATTGTTCCCTGAGGCATGTATCCAGGTGGCATCTCCATTTTATACTGGTACGACACTTGCAGTTGTCATGCCAGAGCCTCTATTTGACTTTATAGTAGGCAATATTCAAGGAGTCAAGGATAGTTGCTCCGATGACGCTACTCAGACTTCGGCTGCTGCGGTAACACGAGCAGTGACTGAGGCTCCAGACTGTGTCACCCCAGTGATCATTGAATCGCCGCAAGATCTGATGTGTAGTCAACTTGTTGTACAAGAACAACATTCTGACCCGACACTTGCTGCCGTGCGGAACAAACAAAAGGGTCGAGTGATTAAGTATTCACGGGGAGGTCGAGCCAAGTTCCTTCGTAAACAAGGACGGCTCTACCGTGAATCACGAACACCCGAGGGCGAGGTTCGACTGCAGTTTGTCGTTCCCGCCAAGTACCGCCTAGCTGTGTTACAATGGGGTCATTGTTCAGTCTCAGGAGGTCACATGGGCAAAAGGAAGACCCAGGGCCGTATCCGAGCTGACTTTTTCTGGCCAGGGATGGGACGGGACATAGATAGTTTTGTCCGTTCCTGCAGTGTGTGCCAAAGTATCACCACTAATCAGGGACGTGCCCTTCCTGTGCCATTCATAACCACACCTGTAATCTCTGAGTCAGTAGAGAGACAGGGTAGTGGTGAAGTGGGTGCAGACCTGACGTCTCGCCCATTGGCCCCACAGGACACATTATGTCCAGGGCCTGTACATACATATTATGTACCGTAAGTTAAGGGGGAAGTTGAGAGGCGACTTGAGGCTATGGAAGACCCAAGTTTGCATAAGGATTCTCAGCTTCCCGGTACTAATAGAAGTACTGTAGGTTAAGGGGGAAGTTGAAAGGCGACTTGAGGCTATGGAAGACCCAAGTTTGCACAACGATTCTCAGCTTCCCGGTACTAATACATGTACCGTAGGTTAAGAGGGAAGTTCGAGAGAGAACTCCACAGAGGCGACTTGAGGCTATGGAAGACCCAAGTTTGCACAAGGATTCTCAGCTTCCCGGTACTAATATAAGTATTGTAGGTTAAGGGGGAAGTTCGAGAGAGAACTCTGCAGAGGCGACTTGAGGCTATGGAAGACCCAAGTTTGCACAAGGATTCTCAGCTTCCCGGTACTAATATAAGTATAGTATTGTAGGTTAAGGGGGAAGTTCGAGAGAGAACTCCGCAGAGGCGACTTGAGGCTATGGAAGACCCAAGTTTGCACAAGGATTCTCAGCTTTCCGGTACTAATATAAGTATTGTATTGTAGGTTAAGGGGGAAGTGAGAACTCTGCAGAGGCGACTTGAGGCTATGGAAGACCCAAGTTTGCACAAGGATTCTCAGCTTTCCGGTACTAATATAAGTATTGTATTGTAGGTTAAGGGGGAAGTGAGAACTCCGCAGAGGCGACTTGAGGCTATGGAAGACCCAAGTTTGCACATGGATTCTCAGCTTTCCGGTACTAATATAAGTATTGTATTGTAGGTTAAGGGGGAAGTGAGAACTCTGCAGAGGCGACTTGAGGCTATGGAAGACCCAAGTTTGCACAAGGATTCTCAGCTTTCCGGTACTAATATAAGTATTGTATTGTAGGTTAAGGGGAAGTGAGAACTCGCAGAGGCGACTTGAGGCTATGGAAGACCCAAGTTTGCACAAGGATTCTCAGCTTTCCGGTACTAATATAAGTATTGTATTGTAGGTTAAGGGGGAAGTGAGAACTCTGCAGAGGCGACTTGAGGCTATGGAAGACCCAAGTTTGCACAAGGATTCTCAGCTCTCCGATATTAATAGAAGAACTGTAGGTTAAGGCACAGGTTGAGGACCCGTGTGCGGTTCGAGGCTATGGAAGACCCGAGTTTGCACAAGGATTCTCAACTTGCCGACCATAATCGTGTGCTATAATTAATGGCGACCTCGACTGTACGTCGTAGCACTGACTGCTAGGCAGAGAGAGTAATTGTAACATGATAAAATTTTGTCTCATTGACACTTTTGATGCTCCACCTCAATTGGTTTTGCAGGTTCAGCAATGGGTGTAGCAGTTTTGCTGTGCGGACCAGCTGATCGTCTGCCGCACGCTGCCGCCTCTTCTCTTCTGCCTTCGTCGTCGCCATAATATTTACTGTGTCATTTTACACGTAGGTACAGTTACACTACAACTGTCACACCTACACCATGTATTACATACACCACGCTACACAACAATTAGTTGTCAGTGTAAATGTAGCGACTTTTCGCTCAGTTTGACCTGAGTACAGGATTTTCACCGTCGTCACGGAGTTTTTCCCTCAAGCTTGCTTCTATTAACGTAAATACGAGGTTTTTTCGCTCACTGACGACTGCGACTTTCTCCTGTAGCAGGATAGCACACACACCACAGTGTGAATCTTGTGTGAATGATTTAGAATGTGTACCTATATATATATATATCCACAAATTTTTTCCCATAAGGAAAAAATTTAATTTTCTAGGGGCGTAATGTCACGAATCAATTCGCGACATTTCCCTTTTGTGAGAAGCCACGAACTATTAGTGGAAAACTCACTGTGTATAGCTCAGTTAACCGTTTCTCCCTCCATTTCGGGGTATACTTTTCAAAACATTCGTCACCGTTTTCAAAAGTGATCGATTTAATGCACGTCACTAAGTGCGCTACTGAGCGATACAATTGTTTCTTTATCGTTCGCCTCTGCTCTCCTGAACCGTTAGCCACGCCTTATTCCGGTGGCTTGTGCGTTCTGCCTATGCATTATTTGAATTCAGTCTTGTGTTTGCTGTGACGGAGAAAGGGTCTGTGCTCAGAAGTGGAGAGGTCAGCTAGCACCCCAAGCTCCATTAGTACAGTTAATCCCAGTACTCCCACCCCTCGGGTGATACATAGTATTCATCGACTGGTATTTCTTTTGTGTATTTCCTAGTTTTAAGAGCTTAGTTAAGGTGTTTTTCCTAGGCGTAAGTATTTAGCTTCTGTGTGAGTGAGCGAGTGCGTCTCATTGATTTGATTTGAAATGTAATGTTAAATTTATTTTTGTAATCAATAAATTTAACAGTTCTATTTCTTGAGCTTAATGTAAAGTAAAAATCTTGTTTCATTTCTCCATAATTAAGCTTATTTCCCATATAGCTCCTAGCTTGCATAAACGTTTTACTATTCATAACTGGTACTTAGACCAGTCTTGTTGTATTAACTTAAAATCCGTTGTGCCAGGAGTTAATGCATCAGCAAGAACCTGATGTTATTATTATTAGTATTAGTTATTTATTGTCAGGGGTGATGTAACTTTCTCCAGAGGCTAACAGTACAGTAATTCAGCAATTGTGAGTAATTAGTCTCTGCTGTGTACTGTTGAGAAAGTTTATAAATTCTCGTTCTTAGAGAATCTTAGCAAATCAGCGTAAAGTAATCGTTGCTTGATGTAGCAAGACAATCTTTGTCTCTGCTCTTCAATATTATTGAATATTATTATCAATTTGAATAATATTTAACCATTTATTTCAAAATTACCCTGATATTATAAAAACCCCGTGACACTGCCCCGGTGGTTTGTAGTATTCTCTTGAAATTCCAGGGTGCGAGGTGCAACTGTCTCATTGAACACAGGGCAGTGCCATGTTTGATTCTTTGTGTTTATTAATAAAAAGTTCAGTGCATCATAGCACTGAATATGGACGCAGGCCTTGCCCCAACAAGGAACGATCATCTTTGTTTTTGTTATTGGGCAGAGCAGCGAATTCTGCATACCTGAGGTGGTTACTTTCGTATTGTTGGAATCCGCCACTAGTCTTCTGATCTATGCTGCTGTGCGGTCTGCGTTGGTTGGTCCACGCCTCTCCAAGTCTTGTAGCACATCTGCCTCTGTGAGAACTTTAGCAAAC
Source organism: Coenobita brevimanus (assembly GCF_032717465.1). Lineage (NCBI taxonomy): Eukaryota > Metazoa > Arthropoda > Malacostraca > Decapoda > Coenobitidae > Coenobita > Coenobita brevimanus. Next base: position 31,234,615 of record NC_137062.1, on the reverse strand, counting down.
TCCACATTCAACCCAAAAGTGTGACATCTCGACGTCATCACAGTAAGGTTGTTATTGCCAACATCCTTGGAGACGCAATGGGGAGTGAGGTTGATGGATTGTGTGCCTCGAGGCTTGACCTCCATCCTCGGCAATGAAATAAAAGTCCCGTTGATTGCTATTATCAGATTCGATAGTATATTGCTTGTCTTTTTGTAGGGCAGAGTGAAGCACAGTAGTATCCTGTAGGAGGGATCTCGCACTTTATTGAAGTCCTCCATCTCGATGGTGAATTTGAACTCCGAGTGTAATTGGTCTTGTATAAGACAATGTATCAGGAAGGACTCCTTCTTGGTTGAAACACACTGCGCGAAATCTACACTGGCCACAGGAGGCAGGGTTAGGAGAGATGGTGTGTCAGTCAGGCTGATTTAATTAGTGTGCCGTGAGACCAATGACGGGCACCATAATTCAGCACCAACATACATCTTGTCACCCTGGTCTTGACTGGGGACCAAATTTGCTGTGGTGGTTTGTGGTATTATGGTGGGGAGTGTCTATGTGGGAGTTGATCTGATGGTGAGTGTTTGTGTGGTGCGTGATTTGGTGACAAGTGCTTGTGTTGGTACTGATATGGTGGCGGATCGCTATGTGGTGAATCTGGTGGTGGATGTTTGTATGGCAACTGATTGGGTGGTGGGTGACGGTGTAGTTGCGCATGTATTGAAAAGTGTTTGTGCGATAGATGTTTGTCTGGTGACAGATGGGGTGTACTATAGACATGGCTGCTCAACGCTGTCTGAATCTATAAGGTCCACAGTCAAATTTTGCCTGGACAAAAATGGGGACTCTCCAGGAGTTTCAGAGCGAACCTGTGTGTCAGGCCTTATAGCCAGAGCTACTGTTATTGCCAGCTGCTTCTGTCTCCTCTCCTCTGACTCAAGTGGTCTCTAGGATCCGTTGGCTCTTATAATTATTGTGTCTGCCCCGGTGGTTTATAGTATTCTCTTGAATTTGCAGGGTGCGAGGTGCAACTGTCTCATTGAACACAGGGCAGTGCCATGTTTGATTCTTTGTGTTTATTAATAAAAAGTTCAGTGCATCATAGCACTGAATATGGACGCAGGCCTTGCCCCAACAAGGAACGATCATCTTTGTTTTTTTTACTGGGCAGAGCAGCGAATACTGCATAGCTGAGGTGGTTACTTTCGTATTGTTGGAATCCGCCACTAGTCTTCTGATCTATGCTGCTGTGCGGTCTGGGTTGGTTGGTCCACGCCTCTCCAAGTCTTGTAGCACATCTGCCACTGTGAGAACTTTGGCGAACTCCACATTCAACCCAAAAGTGTGACATCTCGACGTCATCACAGTAAGGTTGTTATTGCCAACATCCTTGGAGACGCAATGGGGAGTGAGGTTGATGGATTGTGTGCCTCGAGGCTTAACCTCCATCCTCGGCAATGAAATAAAAGTCCCGTTGATTGCTATTATCAGATTCGATAGTATATTGCTTGTCTTTTTGTAGGGCAGAGTGAAGCACAGTAGTATCCTGTAGGAGGGATCTCGCACTTTATTGAAGTCCTCCATCTCGATGGTGAATTTGAACTCCGAGTGTAATTGGTCTTGTATAAGACAATATATCAGGAAGGACTCCTTCTTGGTTGAAACACACTGCGCGAAATCTACACTGGCCACAGGAGGCAGGGTTAGGAGAGATGGTGTGTCAGTCAGGCTGATTTAATTAGTGTGCCGTGAGACCAATGACAGGCACCATAATTCAGCACCAAGATACATCTTGTCACCCTGGTCTTGACTGGGGACCAAATTTGCTGTGGTGGTTTGTGGTATTATGGTGGGGAGTGTCTATGTGGGAGTTGATCTGATGGTGAGTGTTTGTGTGGTGCCTGATTTGGTGACAAGTGTTTGTGTTGGTACTGATATGGTGGCGGATCGCTATGTGGTGAATCTGGTGGTGGATGTTTGTATGGCAACTGATTGGGTGGTGGGTGACGGTGTAGTTGCGCATGTATTGAAAAGTGTTTGTGCGATAGATGTTTGTCTGGTGACAGATGGGGTGTACTATAGACATGGCTGCTCAACGCTGTCTGAATCTATAAGGTCCACAGTCAAAATTTGAATGGACAAAACTGGGGACTCTCCAGGAGTTTCAGAGCGAACCTGTGTGTCAGGCCTTATAGCCAGAGCTACTGTTATTGCCAGCTGCTTCTGTCTCCTCTCCTCTGACTCAAGTGGTCTCTAGGATCCGTTGGCTCTTATAATTATTGTGTCTGCCCCGGTGGTTTGTAGTATTCTCTTGAATTTGCAGGGTGCGAGGTGCAACTGTCTCATTGAACACAGGGCAGTGCCATGTTTGATTCTTTGTGTTTATTAATAAAAAGTTCAGTACATCATTGCACTGAATATGGACGCAGGCCTTGCCCCAACAAGGAACGATCATCTTTGTTTTTGTTTTTGGGCAGAGAAGCGAATTCTGCATACCTGAGGTGGTTACTTTCGTATTGTTGGAATCTGCCACTAGTCTTCTGATCTATGCTGCTGTGCGGTCTGGGTTGGTTGGTCCACGCCTCTCCAAGTCTTGTAGCACATCTGCCTCTGTGAGAACTTTGGCAAACTCCACATTCAACCCAAAAGTGTGACATCTCGACGTCATCACAGTAAGGTTGTTATTGCCAACATCCTTGGAGACGCAATGGGGAGTGAGGTTGATGGATTGTGTGCCTCGAGGCTTGACCTCCATCCTCGGCAATGAAATAAAAGTCCCGTTGATTGCTATTATCAGATTCGATAGTATATTGCTTGTCTTTTTGTAGGGCAGAGTGAAGCACAGTAGTATCCTGTAGGAGGGATCTCGCACTTTATTGAAGTCCTCCATCTCGATGGTGAATTTGAACTCCGAGTGTAATTGGTCTTGTTTAAGACAATGTATCAGGAAGGACTCCTTCTTGGTTGAAACACACTGCGCGAAATCTACACTGGCCACAGGAGGCAATGTTAGGAGAGATGGTGTGTCAGTCAGGCTGATTTAATTAGTGTGCCGTGAGACCAATGACAGGCACCATAATTAAGCACCAAGATACATCTTGTCACCCTGGTCTTGACTGGGGACCAAATTTGCTGTGGTGGTTTGTGGTATTATGGTGGGGAGTGTCTATGTGGGAGTTGATCTGATGGTGAGTGTTTGTGTGGTGCCTGATTTGGTGACAAGTGCTTGTGTTGGTACTGATATGGTGGCGGATCGCTATGTGGTGAATCTGGTGGTGGATGTTTGTATGGCAACTGATTGGGTGGTGGGTGACGCTGTAGTTGCGCATGTATTGAAAAGTGATTGTGCGATAGATGTTTGTCTGGTGACAGATGGGGTGTACTATAGACATGGCTGCTCAACGCTGTCTGAATCTATAAGGTCCACAGTCAAAATTTGAATGGACAAAACTGGGGACTCTCCAGGAGTTTCAGAGGGAACCTGTGTGTCAAGCCTTATAGCCAGAGCTACTGTAATGGCCAGCTGCTTCTGTCTCCTCTCCTCTGACTCAAGTGGTCTCTAGGATCCGTTGGCTCTTATAATTATTGTGTCTGCCCCGGTGGTTTATAGTATTCTCTTGAATTTGCAGGGTGCGAGGTGCAACTGTCTCATTGAACACAGGACAGTGCCATGTTTGATTCTTTGTGTTTATTAATAAAAAGTTCAGTGCATCATAGCACTGAATATGGACGCAGGCCTTGCCCGAACAAGGAACGATCATCTTTGTTTTTGTTATTGGGCAGAGCAGCGAATACTGCATAGCTGAGGTGGTTACTTTCGTATTGTTGGAATCCGCCACTAGTCTTCTGATCTATGCTGCTGTGCGGTCTGGGTTGGTTGGTCCACGCCTCTCCAAGTTCTTGTAGCACATCTGCCACTGTGAGAACTTTGGCGAACTCCACATTCAACCCAAAAGTGTGACATCTCGACGTCATCACAGTAAGGTTGTTATTGCCAACATCCTTGGAGACGCAATGGGGAGTGAGGTTGATGGATTGTGTGCCTCGAGGCTTGACCTCCATCCTCGGCAATGAAATAAAAGTCCCGTTGATTGCTATTGTCAGATTCGATAGTATATTGCTTGTCTTTTTGTAGGGCAGAGTGAAGCACAGTAGTATCCTGTAGGAGGGATCTCGCATTTTATTGAAGTCCTCCATCTCGATGGTGAATTTGAACTCCGAGTGTAATTGGTCTTGTATAAGACAATGTATCAGGAAGGACTCCTTCTTGGTTGAAACACACTGCACGAAATCTACACTGGCCACAGGAGGCAGGGTTAGGAGAGATGGTGTGTCAGTCAGGCTGATTTAATTAGTGTGCCGTGAGACCAATGACAGGGACCATAATTCAGCACCAACATACATCTTGTCACCCTGGTCTTGACTGGGGACCAAATTTCCTGTGGTGGTTTGTGGTATTATGGTGGGGAGTGTCTTTGTGGGAGTTGATCTGATGGTGAGTGTTTGTGTGGTGCCTGATTTGGTGACAAGTGCTTGTGTTGGTACTGATATGGTGGCGGATCGCTATGTGGTGAATCTGGTGGTGGATGTTTGTATGGCAACTGATTGGGTGGTGGGTGACGCTGTAGTTGCGCATGTATTGAAAAGTGTTTGTGCGATAGATGTTTGTCTGGTGACAGATGGGGTGTACTACAGACATGGCTGCTCAACGCTGTCTGAATCTATAAGGTCCACTGTCAAAATTTGAATGGACAAAATTGGGGACTCTCCAGGAGTTTCAGAGCGAACCTGTGTGTCAGGCCTTATAGCCAGAGCTACTGTAATGGCCAGCTGCTTCTGTCTCCTCTCCTCTGACTCAAGTGGTCTCTAGGATCCGTTGGCTCTTATAATTATTGTGTCTGCCCCGGTGGTTTATAGTATTCTCTTGAATTTGCAGAGTGCGAGGTGCAACTGTCTCATTGAACACAGGGCAGTGCCATGTTTGATTCTTTGTATTTATTAATAAAAAGTTCAGTGCATCATAGCACTGAATATGGACGCAGGCCTTGCCCCAACAAGGAACGATCATCTTTGTTTTTGTTACTGGGCAGAGCAGCGAATACTGCATAGCTGAGGTGGTTACTTTCGTATTGTTGGAATCCGCCACTAATCTTCTGATCTATGCTGCTGTGCGGTCTGGGTTGGTTGGTCCACGCCTCTCCAAGTCTTGTAGCACATCTGCCACTGTGAGAACTTTGGCGAACTTCACATTCAACCCAAAAGTGTGACATCTCGACGTCATCACAGTAAGGTTGTTATTGCCAACATCCTTGGAGACGCAATGGGGAGTGAGGTTGATGGATTGTGTGCCTCGAGGCTTGACCTCCATCCTCGGCAATGAAATAAAAGTCCCGTTGATTGCTATTGTCAGATTCGATAGTATATTGCTTGTCTTTTTGTAGGGCAGAGTGAAGCACAGTAGTATCCTGTAGGAGGGATCTCGCACTTTATTGAAGTCCTCCATCTCGATGGTGAATTTGAACTCCGAGTGTAATTGGTCTTGTATAAGACAATGTATCAGGAAGGACTCCTTCTCGGTTGAAACACACTGCGTGAAATCTACACTGGCCACAGGAGGCAGGGTTAGGAGAGATGGTGTGTCAGTCAGGCTGATTTAATTAGTGTGCCGTGAGACCAATGACAGGCACCATAATTCAGCACCAAGATATATCTTGTCACCCTGGTCTTGACTGGGGACCAAATTTGCTGTGGTGGTTTGTGGTATTATGGTGGGGAGTGTCTATGTGGGAGTTGATCTGATGGTGAGTGTTTGTGTGGTGCCTGATTTGGTGACAAGTGCTTGTGTTGGTACTGATATGGTGGCGGATCGCTATGTGGTGAATCTGGTGGTGGATGTTTGTATGGCAACTGATTGGATGGTGGGTGACGGTGTAGTTGCGCATGTATTGAAAAGTGTTTGTGCGATAGATGTTTGTCTGGTGACAGATGGGGTGTACTATAGACATGGCTGCTCAACGCTGTCTGAATCTATAAGGTCCACAGTCAAAATTTGAATGGACAAAACTGGGGACTCTTCAGGAGTTTCAGAGGGAACCTGTGTGTCAGGCCTTATAGCCAGAGCTACTGTTATGGCCAGCTGCTTCTGTTTCCTCTCCTCTGACTCAAGTGGTCTCTAGGATCCGTTGGCTCTTATAATTATTGTGTCTGCCCCGGTAGTTTATAGTATTCTCTTGAATTTGCAGGGTGCGAGGTCCAACTGTCTCATTGAACACAGGGCAGTGCCATGTTTGATTCTTTGTGTTTATTAATAAAAAGTTCAGTGCATCATAGCACTGAATATGGACGCAGGCCTTGCCCCAACAAGGAACGATCATCTTTGTTTTTGTTATTGGGCAGAGCAGCGAATACTGCATAGCTGAGGTGGTTACTTTCGTATTGTTGGAATCCGCCACTAGTCTTCTGATCTATGCTGCTGTGCGGTCTGGGTTGGTTGGTCCACGCCTCTCCAAGTCTTGTAGCACATCTGCCACTATGAGAACTTTGGCGAACTCCACATTCAACCTAAAAGTGTGACATCTCGACGTCATCACAGTAAGGTTGTTATTGCCAACATCCTTGGAGACGCAGTGGGGAGTGAGGTTGATGGATTGTGTGCCTCGAGGCTTGACCTCCATCCTCGGCAATGAAATAAAAGTCCCGTTGATTGCTATTGTCAGATTCGATAGTATATTGCTTGTCTTTTTGTAGGGCAGAGTGAAGCACAGTAGTATCCTGTAGGAGGGATCTCGCACTTTATTGAAGTCCTCCATCTCGATGGTGAATTTGAACTCCGAGTGTAATTGGTCTTGTATAAGACAATGTATCAGGAAGGACTCCTTCTTGGTTGAAACACACTGCGCGAAATCTACACTGGCCACAGGAGGCAGGGTTAGGAGAGATGGTGTGTCAGTCAGGCTGATTTAATTAGTGTGCCGTGAGACCAATGACAGGCACCATAATTCAGCACCAACATACATCTTGTCACCCTGGTCTTGACTGGGGACCAAATTTCCTGTGGTGGTTTGTGGTATTATGGTGGGGAGTGTCTATGTGGGAGTTGATCTGATGGTGAGCGTTTGTGTGGTGCCTGATTTGGTGACAAGTGTTTGTGTTGGTACTGATATGGTGGCGGATCGCTATGTGGTGAATCTGGTGGTGGATGTTTGTATGGCAACTGATTGGGTGGTGGGTGACGGTGTAGTTGCCCATGTATTGAAAAGTGTTTGTGCGATAGATGTTTGTCTGGTGACAGATGGGGTGTACTATAGACATGGCTGCTCAACGCTGTCTGAATCTATAAGGTCCACAGTCAAAATTTGAATGGACAAAACTGGGGACTCTCCAGGAGTTTCAGAGGGAACCTGTGTGTCAGGCCTTAAAGCCAGAGCTACTGTTATTGCCAGCTGCTTCTGTCTCCTCTCCTCTGACTCAAGTGGTCTCTAGGATCCGTTGGCTCTTATAATTATTGTGTCTGCCCCGGTGGTTTATAGTATTCTCTTGAATTTGCAGGGTGCGAGGTGCAACTGTCTCATTGAACACAGGGCAGTGCCATGTTTGATTCTTTGTGTTTATTAATAATAAGTTCAGTGCATCATAGCACTGAATATGGACGCAGGCCTTGCCCCAACAAGGAACGATCATCTTTGTTTTTGTTATTGGGCAGAGCAGCGAATACTGCATAGCTGAGGTGGTTACTTTCGTATTGTTGGAATCCGCCACTAGTCTTCTGATCTATGCTGCTGTGCGGTCTGGGTTGGTTGGTCCACGCCTCTCCAAGTCTTGTAGCACATCTGCCACTGTGAGAACTTTGGCGAACTCCACATTCAACCCAAAAGTGTGACATCTCGACGTCATCACAGTAAGGTTGTTATTGCCAACATCCTTGGAGACGCAATGGGGAGTGAGGTTGATGGATTGTGTGCCTCGAGGCTTGACCTCCATCCTCGGCAATGAAATAAAAGTCCCGTTGATTGCTATTGTCAGATTCGATAGTATATTGCTTGTCTTTTTGTAGGGCAGAGTGAAGCACAGTAGTATCCTGTAGGAGGGATCTCGCACTTTATTGAAGTCCTGTATCTCGATGGTGAATTTGAACTCCGAGTGTAATTGGTCTTGTATTAGACAATGTATCAGGAAGGACTCCTTCTTGGTTGAAACACATTGCGCGAAATCTACACTGGCCACAGGAGGCAGGGTTAGGAGAGATGGTGTGTCAGTCAGGCTGATTTAATTAGTGTGCCGTGAGACATATGACAGGCACCATAATTCAGCACCAAGATACATCTTGTCACCCTGGTCTTGACTGGGGACCAAATTTGCTGTGGTGGTTTGTGGTATTATGGTGGGGAGTGTCTATGTGGGAGTTGATCTGATGGTGAGTGTTTGTGTGGTGCCTGATTTGGTGACAAGTGCTTGTGTTGGTACTGATATGGTGGCGGATCGCTATGTGGTGAATCTGGTGGTGGATGTTTGTATGGCAACTGATTGGGTGGTGGGTGACGGTGTAGTTGCGCATGTATTGAAAAGTGTTTGTGCGATAGATGTTTGTCTGGTGACAGATGGGGTGTACTATAGACATGGCTGCTCAACGCTGTCTGAATCTATAAGGTCCACAGTCAAAATTTGAATGGACAAAACTGGGGACTCTCCAGGAGTTTCAGAGGGAACCTGTGTGTCAAACCTTATAGCCAGAGCTACTGTTATGGCCAGCTGCTTCTGTCTCCTCTCCTCTGACTCAAGTGGTCTCTAGGATCCGTTGGCTCTTATAATTATTGTGTCTGCCCCGGTGGTTTGTAGTATTCTCTTGAATTTGCAGGGTGCGGGGTGCAACTGTCTCATTGAACACAGGGCAGTGGCATGTTTGATTCTTTGTGTTTATTAATAAAAAGTTCAGTGCATCGTAGCACTGAATATGGACGCAGGCCTTGCCCCAACAAGGAACGATCATCTTTATTTTTGTTATTGGGCAGAGCAGCGAATACTGCATAGCTGAGGTGGTTACTTTCGTATTGTTGGAATCCGCCACTAGTCTTCTGATCTATGCTGCTGTGCGGTCTGGGTTGGTTGGTCCACGCCTCTCCAAGTTCTTGTAGCACATCTGCCACTGTGAGAACTTTGGCGAACTCCACATTCAACCCAAAAGTGTGACATCTCGACGTCATCACAGTAAGGTTGTTATTGCCAACATCCTTGGAGACGCAATGGGGAGTGAGGTTGATGGATTGTGTGCCTCGAGGCTTGACCTCCATCCTCGGCAATGAAATAAAAGTCCCGTTGATTGCTATTGTCAGATTCGATAGTATATTGCTTGTCTTTTTGTAGGGCAGAGTGAAGCACAGTAGTATCCTGTAGGAGGGATCTCGCACTTTATTGAAGTCCTCCATCTCGATGGTGAATTTGAACTCCGAGTGTAATTGGTCTTGTATAAGACAATGTATCAGGAAGGACTCCTTCTTGGTTGAAACACACTGCGCGAAATCTACACTGGCCACAGGAGGCAGGGTTAGGAGAGATGGTGTGTCAGTCAGGCTGATTTAATTAGTGTGCCGTGAGACCAATGACAGGCACCATAATTCAGCACCAAGATACATCTTGTCACCCTGGTCTTGACTGGGGACCAAATTTGCTGTGGTGGTTTGTGGTATTATGGTGGGGAGTGTCTATGTGGGAGTTGATCTGATGGTGAGCGTTTGTGTGGTGCCTGATTTGGTGACAAGTGTTTGTGTTGGTACTGATATGGTGGCGGATCGCTATGTGGTGAATCTGGTGGTGGATGTTTGTATGGCAACTGATTGGGTGGTGGGTGACGGTGTAGTTGCCCATGTATTGAAAAGTGTTTGTGCGATAGATGTTTGTCTGGTGACAGATGGGGTGTACTATAGACATGGCTGCTCAACGCTGTCTGAATCTATAAGGTCCACAGTCAAAATTTGAATGGACAAAACTGGGGACTCTCCAGGAGTTTCAGAGCGAACCTGTGTGTCAGGCCTTATAGCCAGAGCTACTGTTATTGCCAGCTGCTTCTGTCTCCTCTCCTCTGACTCAAGTGGTCTCTAGGATCCGTTGGCTCTTATAATTATTGTGTCTGCCCCGGTGGTTTATAGTATTCTCTTGAATTTGCAGGGTGCGAGGTGCAACTGTCTCATTGAACACAGGGCAGTGCCATGTTTGATTCTTTGTGTTTATTAATAATAAGTTCAGTGCATCATAGCACTGAATATGGACGCAGGCCTTGCCCCAACAAGGAACGATCATCTTTGTTTTTGTTATTGGGCAGAGCAGCGAATACTGCATAGCTGAGGTGGTTACTTTCGTATTGTTGGAATCCGCCACTAGTCTTCTGATCTATGCTGCTGTGCGGTCTGGGTTGGTTGGTCCACGCCTCTCCAAGTCTTGTAGCACATCTGCCACTGTGAGAACTTTGGCGAACTCCACATTCAACCCAAAAGTGTGACATCTCGACGTCATCACAGTAAGGTTGTTATTGCCAACATCCTTGGAGACGCAATGGGGAGTGAGGTTGATGGATTGTGTGCCTCGAGGCTTGACCTCCATCCTCGGCAATGAAATAAAAGTCCCGTTGATTGCTATTGTCAGATTCGATAGTATATTGCTTGTCTTTTTGTAGGGCAGAGTGAAGCACAGTAGTATCCTGTAGGAGGGATCTCGCACTTTATTGAAGTCCTCCATCTCGATGGTGAATTTGAACTCCGAGTGTAATTGGTCTTGTATTAGACAATGTATCAGGAAGGACTCCTTCTTGGTTGAAACACATTGCGCGAAATCTACACTGGCCACAGGAGGCAGGGTTAGGAGAGATGGTGTGTCAGTCAGGCTGATTTAATTAGTGTGCCGTGAGACCAATGACAGGCACCATAATTCAGCACCAACATACATCTTGTCACCCTGGTCTTGACTGGGGACCAAATTTCCTGTGGTGGTTTGTGGTATTATGGTGGGGAGTGTCTATGTGGGAGTTGATCTGATGGTGAGTGTTTGTGTGGTGCCTGATTTGGTGACAAGTGCTTGTGTTGGTACTGATATGGTGGCGGATCGCTATGTGGTGAATCTGGTGGTGGATGTTTGTATGGCAACTGATTGGGTGGTGGGTGACGGTGTAGTTGCGCATGTATTGAAAAGTGTTTGTGCGATAGATGTTTGTCTGGTGACAGATGGGGTGTACTATAGACATGGCTGCTCAACGCTGTCTGAATCTATAAGGTCCACAGTCAAAATTTGAATGGACAAAACTGGGGACTCTCCAGGAGTTTCAGAGGGAACCTGTGTGTCAAACCTTATAGCCAGAGCTACTGTTATGGCCAGCTGCTTCTGTCTCCTCTCCTCTGACTCAAGTGGTCTCTAGGATCCGTTGGCTCTTATAATTATTGTGTCTGCCCCGGTGGTTTGTAGTATTCTCTTGAATTTGCAGGGTGCGAGGTGCAACTGTCTCATTGAACACAGGGCAGTGCCATGTTTGATTCTTTGTGTTTATTAATAAAAAGTTCAGTGCATCATAGCACTGAATATGGACGCAGGCCTTGCCCCAACAAGGAACGATCATCTTTGTTTTTGTTATTGGGCAGAGCAGCGAATACTGCATAGCTGAGGTGGTTACTTTCGTATTGTTGGAATCCGCCACTAGTCTTCTGATCTATGCTGCTGTGCGGTCTGGGTTGGTTGGTCCACGCCTCTCCAAGTCTTGTAGCACATCTGCCACTGTGAGAACTTTGGCGAACTCCACATTCAACCCAAAAGTGTGACATCTCGACGTCATCACAGTAAGGTTGTTATTGCCAACATCCTTGGAGACGCAATGGGGAGTGAGGTTGATGGATTGTGTGCCTCGAGGCTTGACCTCCATCCTCGGCAATGAAATAAAAGTCCCGTTGATTGCTATTGTCAGATTCGATAGTATATTGCTTGTCTTTTTGTAGGGCAGAGTGAAGCACAGTAGTATCCTGTAGGAGGGATCTCACACTTTATTGAAGTCCTCCATCTCGATGGTGAATTTGAACTCCGAGTGTAATTGGTCTTGTATAAGACAATGTATCAGGAAGGACTCCTTCTCGGTTGAAACACACTGCGTGAAATCTACACTGGCCACAGGAGGCAGGGTTAGGAGAGATGGTGTGTCAGTCAGGCTGATTTAATTAGTGTGCCGTGAGACCAATGACAGGCACCATAATTCAGCACCAAGATACATCTTGTCACCCTGGTCTTGACTGGGGACCAAATTTGCTGTGGTGGTTTGTGGTATTATGGTGGGGAGTGTCTATGTGGGAGTTGATCTGATGGTGAGTGTTTGTGTGGTGCCTGATTTGGTGACAAGTGCTTGTGTTGGTACTGATATGGTGGCGGATCGCTATGTGGTGAATCTGGTGGTGGATGTTTGTATGGCAACTGATTGGGTGGTGGGTGACGGTGTAGTTGCGCATGTATTGAAAAGTGTTTGTGCGATAGATGTTTGTCTGGTGACAGATGGGGTGTACTATAGACATGGCTGCTCAACGCTGTCTGAATCTATAAGGTCCACAGTCAAAATTTGAATGGACAAAACTGGGGACTCTCCAGGAGTTTCAGAGCGAACCTGTGTGTCAGGCCTTATAGCCAGAGCTACTGTTATTGCCAGCTGCTTCTGTCTCCTCTCCTCTGACTCAAGTGGTCTCTAGGATCCGTTGGCTCTTATAATTATTGTGTCTGCCCCGGTGGTTTATAGTATTCTCTTGAATTTGCAGGGTGCGAGGTGCAACTGTCTCATTGAACACAGGGCAGTGCCATGTTTGATTCTTTGTGTTTATTAATAAAAAGTTCAGTGCATCATAGCACTGAATATGGACGCAGGCCTTGCCCCAACAAGGAACGATCATCTTTGTTTTTGTTATTGGGCAGAGCAGCGAATACTGCATAGCTGAGGTGGTTACTTTCGTATTGTTGGAATCCGCCACTAGTCTTCTGATCTATGCTGCTGTGCGGTCTGGGTTGGTTGGTCCACGCCTCTCCAAGTCTTGTAGCACATCTGCCACTGTGAGAACTTTGGCGAACTCCACATTCAACCCAAAAGTGTGACATCTCGACGTCATCACAGTAAGGTTGTTATTGCCAACATCCTTGGAGACGCAATGGGGAGTGAGGTTGATGGATTGTGTGCCTCGAGGCTTGACCTCCATCCTCGGCAATGAAATAAAAGTCCCGTTGATTGCTATTGTCAGATTCGATAGTATATTGCTTGTCTTTTTGTAGGGCAGAGTGAAGCACAGTAGTATCCTGTAGGAGGGATCTCGCACTTTATTGAAGTCCTCCATCTCGATGGTGAATTTGAACTCCGAGTGTAATTGGTCTTGTATAAGACAATGTATCAGGAAGGACTCCTTCTTGGTTGAAACACACTGCGCGAAATCTACACTGGCCACAGGAGGCAGGGTTAGGAGAGATGGTGTGTCAGTCAGGCTGATTTAATTAGTGTGCCGTGAGACCAATGACAGGCACCATAATTCAGCACCAAGATATATCTTGTCACCCTGGTCTTGACTGGGGACCAAATTTGCTGTGGTGGTTTGTGGTATTATGGTGGGGAGTGTCTATGTGGGAGTTGATCTGATGGTGAGTGTTTGTGTGGTGCCTGATTTGGTGACAAGTGCTTGTGTTGGTACTGATATGGTGGCGGATCGCTATGTGGTGAATCTGGTGGTGGATGTTTGTATGGCAACTGATTGGATGGTGGGTGACGGTGTAGTTGCGCATGTAT